>NW_023331907.1:0-31664 GCF_011100685.1 Canis lupus familiaris | reverse complement strand
TCGAAAAGAATCGATTTGAAATGAAAGAATCTAATCGAATTGATAGAAAATTGAATCGAATCGAAAACAATCGAATCGAATGGAAAAAAATCGAATTGTATGGAAACGAATCGAAAAGAATCTAATTGAGTAGAAAAGAATCAAATCAAATTTAATGGAATCGAAAAGAATCGATTGATCGAATCGAAAGAATCGAAACGAATTGAATCGAAAAGCATTGAGTCGAATCAAATCGAAAAGATCGAATCGTATCAAATTGAAAAGAATCGAATCGATCTGAAAGAATTGATCGAATCGAAAAGAATCAAATTGAAACGAAAAGAATCAAATCGAATAGCAAAGAATCGAATCGAAACGAATCGATTTGAAAGAGCCGAATCGAATCGAATTGAATGAAATATTCGAATCGAATCGAAAAGAATCTAATCTAATGAATCCAAAAGAAAGAATCAAATCGAAACAAATAGAATCAAACCGAATGGAATTGAATCGAAAAGAGTCGATTCGAATCAAATTGGAATGAAAAGAATTGAATCGAATCGAATAAAAAACAAGTGAATCGAATAGAATAGAAAAGAAGAGAATCGAAACGAAAGAATCAAATTGAATCGAAAGGAATCGAATCGAAAAGAATCGAATCAAAGAGAAAAGACTCGAATCGAATGGAAAGAATAGAATCAAAAGAATCGAATTGAAACAAAAGAATCGAATTGAATTGAATCGAAAAGAATCGAATGGAATCGAATCGAAAAGAATCGAATTGAATTAAATCGAAGAGAATCGAATCGAATTGAATTGAATCGAAGAGAATCGAATCGAATAGAAAAGAATCAATCGAAATGAATCGATTTGAAACGAAAAAATCGAATCGAATCAAATTGAATGAAAAGAATTGAATCGAATCAAAAAGAATTGAATCAAAAAGAATCAAACCGAAACAAAAAGAATCAAACCGAATTGAAAAGAATCTAACTGAATAGAATCGAAAAGAATCGACGTACCGAATCGAATCCAATCGAAAAAAATCTAATCGTATCAAATCGAATCGAAAAGAATTGAAATGAATATAGAATAGAAAAGATTCGAATCGAATCAAAAACAATCAAATCGAGTAATATCGAATCGAAAAGAATCGAATCGAAAGAATCGAATCGAATGGAAAAGAATTGAATTGAATCAAAAAGAATTGATTCAATCAAAAGAATCGAATCGATTCGAATCGAAAAGACTCGAATCGAAAAGAATCGAATCGAATCAAAAAGGATCGAATCGCAAAGAACCGAATCTAAAGAAAAGGAATCGAATCGAATCGAAACGAATAGAATCGAAAAAGAATCGATTTGAATCGAAATGAAAGAATCGTATCGAATCAAATCGAAAAAAAATCAAATGGAATCGAATCGAATCGTATCGAAAGAATCAAATCAAATGAAAAGAATCGAATCGAATAGAAAAGAATCGAATTGATTGAGAATCGACTCGAAAACAATCTAATTGAATTGAAAGGAATCGAATCAAATTTAATGGAATCGACAAGAATCGTATCAAATCAAAAGATCGAATCGAACTGAATCAATTCGAAAGAATCAAATCGAATCGAACGAAAAGAATCGAATCGAAAAGAATTGAATTGAAAAGAATCGAATTGAATCGAATTGAAAAGACTCGAATCGAATTAAAAGAATCGAATCGAATCGAAAAGAACGAATCGAATCGAAGGAAAGAATTGAATTGGAATGAATCGATTTGAATCGAATTGAAAAGAATCGAATCGAAAAAATCGAATCGAAAAAACTGAGTTGAGTTGAATCGAATCGAAAAGATTCGAATCGAATCGTGTCGAATCAAAAAGATGGAATCGAAACGAATCGAATCGAATCGAATCGAAAAGAATCGAATAGATAGCAAAGAATCAAATCGAATAGAAAAGAATTTGAATCGAATTGAAACGATTCGAAAAAATCGAAACTAATCGAATCATCGAATGGAAAAGAATCGAATCGAATCAAAAGAATCGAACGAACTGAATCGAACGAATCGAATCGAACAGAATCGAAAAGAATTGAATCGTAATGTAACAAATCGAATCCAAAATGATCGAATCAAGCCAAGTCGAAAAGAATTGAATCGAAAGAATCGAATCAAAATGAAAAGAATCGAATAGAATCGAATTGAAAAGAATCGAATTGAACCGAATCAAATAGAATAGAATCGAACAGAATTGAATCGAATGAAAAGAATCTTATCGAATCGATTCGAAAAGATTGAATCGCAATCGAATGGAAGAAAGAATCAAATCAAATAGAATCGAAAAGAATCGAATCAAAGAGAATCTAATCGAAACGAAAAGAATCAATCGAATCGAAAAGAATCGAATCGAAACGAAAAGTGTCGAATCGAATCGAATCGAAAAGAATCGAATCGAACCGAAAAGAATCAAATCGAATCGAAAAGAATCGAATTGAATTGAATCGTAATGAAAAGAATCGAATCGAATCGAAAGAATCAAATCGAATCGAAAACAATTGAATCGAATGCAATCAAAGCGAAAAGAATCGAATCGAATTGAAAAGAATCAAATCGAATTGATTGAATCGAAAAGAATCGAAGTCGAATCGAATCGCATCGAATCGAAAAATAATAGAATTGAATAAAAATAATCGAATCGAATTGAGATAATTGGAATTGAATTGAATCGATAATCGAATCGAAACTAATCGAATCGAAGATCAAATCGATTCGAAAAAAATCGAAATCAGATTGCACGAATCGAATCATATTGAATTGATTTGAATTGAAATGAATCGAATCTAATCAAATCAAAAAGAATCGAATCCAAAGAATCGATTGTAGAAAATCAACCAAAAACAAAAGATATCAAATCGAAAAGAATCAAATTGAAAAGAATCGAATCGAATCGAATCAAAAAAGAATCGAATCGAATTGATTCGCATCGAAAAGAATCGAATCGTATCGAATCGAAAAGAATCGAATCTATTCGAATCGAATGGAATTGAATCAAAAAGAAATCGAATCGAATTGCAAACGAAAGACAACCCTCGAATAGTATTCGAATTGAACAAATCGAAAAAAAATCAAAACGAATCAAATCACAATCCGCAGTGGCAAAGAATCGAAATCAAAATAGAAAAGAATCGATTGAATCGAACTGAATCGAAAAGAATCGAATAGATCAAATCAAAAAGAATCGAATCGATTCGAGATGAACCGAGTAGAATCGAGGTCGAAGTGAAAAGATCGAATCGAATCGAATCGAAAAGAATCTAATCGAAACGAAAAGAATCGAATCGAAGAGAATCTAATCGAAATGAAAGAATCAATCGAATCGAAAAGAATCGAATCGAAACGAAAACTGTCGAATCGAATCGAATCGAAAAGAATCGAGTTGAATAGAAAAGAATCGAATCGAATAAATCGATAAGATTTGAATCAAATCCAATAGAATCGAAAAGATTCGAATCGAATTGAAAAGAAACGAACCGAAGTGAAAAGAATCGAATCGAATCGAAAGAATCAAATCGAAAAAAAAAATCGAATCGAAATTAAAAGAATCGAATCGAATCAAAGCATAAAGAATCGAATCTAATTGAATCGAAAGAATCGATTGAATCAAATAGAGAAGAATCTAATGTAAGGAATCGAATCGAAAAGAATCCAATTGTATTGAATCGAATCGAAAAGAAATGAATTGAATAGATTATAAAAGAATCGAATCGAAAGGAATCGACTCGAAACGTAAAGAATCGAATCGAAAAAATTGAATAGATCGAAGAATTGAATAGAAATGAATCGAATCGAAATGAAAAGAATTGAATCGAATCGAATCGAAAACAATCGAATCAAAAACAATCGAATTGAAACAAAAGAATCGCATTGTATTTAATCGAATCAAAAAAAATCTAATTGAATCGAATCGAAAAGAATCGATTTGAAATGAAAAGAATCTAATCGAATTGATAGAAAATTGAATCGAATCGAAAACAATCGAATCGAATGGAAAAGAATCGAATTGTATGGAAACGAATCGAAAAGAATCTAATTGAGTAGAAAAGAATCAAATCAAATTTAATGGAATCGAAAAGAACCGAATAGCATCGAATTGAATCGAATCGAAAAGAATCGAAACGAATTGAATCGAAAAGCATTGAGTCGAATCAAATCGAAAAGAATCGAATCGTATCAAATTGAAAAGAATCGAATCGATCTGAAAAGAATTGAATCGAATCGAAAAGAATCAAATTGAAACGAAAAGAATCAAATCGAATAGCAAAGAAATCGAATCGAAACGAATCGATTTGAAAAGAGCCGAATCGAATCGAATTGAATGAAATATTCGAATCGAATCGAAAAGAATCTAATCTAATGAAATCCAAAAGAATCAAATCGAAACAAATAGAATCAAACCGAATGGAATTGAATCGAAAAGAGTCGATTCGAATCAAATTGGAATGAAAAGAATTGAATCGAATCGAATAAAAAAACAAGTGAATCGAATAGAATAGAAAAGAAGAGAATCGAAACGAAAAGAATCAAATTGAATCGAAAGGAATCGAATCGAAAAGAATCGAATCAAAGAGAAAAGACTCGAATCGAATGGAAAAGAATAGAATCAAAAGAATCGAATTGAAACAAAAAGAATCGAATTGAATTGAATCGAAAAGAATCGAATGGAAATCGAATCGAAAAGAATCGAATTGAATTAAATCGAAGAGAATCGAATCGAATTGAATTGAATCGAAGAGAATCGAATCGAATAGAAAAGAATCAAATCGAAATGAATCGATTTGAAACGAAAAGAATCGAATCGAATCAAATTGAATGAAAAGAATTGAATCGAATCAAAAAGAATTGAATCAAAAAGAATCAAACCGAAACAAAAAGAATCAAACCGAATTGAAAAGAATCTAACTGAATAGAATCGAAAAGAATCGACGTACCGAATCGAATCCAATCGAAAAAATCTAATCGTATCAAATCGAATCGAAAAGAATTGAAATGAATAGAATAGAAAAGATTCGAATCGAATCAAAAACAATCAAATCGAGTAATATCGAATCGAAAAGAATCGAATCGAAAAGAATCGAATCGAATGGAAAAGAATTGAATTGAATCAAAAAGAATTGATTCAAATCAAAAAGAATCGAATCGATTCGAATCGAAAAGACTCGAATCGAAAAGAATCGAATCGAATCAAAAAGGATCGAATCGCAAAGAACCGAATCTAAAGAAAAGGAATCGAATCGAATCGAAACGAATAGAATCGAAAAGAATCGATTTGAATCGAAATGAAAAGAATCGTATCGAATCAAATCGAAAAAAAAATCAAATGGAATCGAATCGAATCGTATCGAAAAGAATCAAATCAAATGAAAAGAATCGAATCGAATAGAAAAGAATCGAATTGATTGGAATCGACTCGAAAACAATCTAATTGAATTGAAAGGAATCGAATCAAATTTAATGGAATCGACAAGAATCGTATCAAATCAAAAAAGATCGAATCGAAATGAATCAATTCGAAAAGAATCAAATCGAATCGAATCGAAAAGAATCGAATCGAAAAGAATTGAATTGAAAAGAATCGAATTGAATCGAATTGAAAAGACTCGAATCGAATTAAAAGAATCGAATCGAATCGAAAAGAATCGAATCGAATCGGAAAGAATTGAATTGGAATGAATCGATTTGAATCGAATTGAAAAGAATCGAATCGAAAAAATCGAATCGAAAAGAACTGAGTTGAGTTGAATCGAATCGAAAAGATTCGAATCGAATCGTGTCGAATCAAAAAGATGGAATCGAAACGAATCGAATCGAATCGAATCGAAAAGAATCGAATAGATAGCAAAGAATCAAATCGAATAGAAAAGAATTTGAATCGAATTGAAACGATTCGAAAAAATCGAAACTAATTCGAATCATCGAATGGAAAAAGAATCGAATCGAATCAAAAAGAATCGAAACGAACTGAATCGAAAGAATCGAATCGAACAGAATCGAAAAGAATTGAATCGTAATGTAACAAATCGAATCCAAATGATCGAATCAAGCCAAGTCGAAAAGAATTGAATCGAAAAAGAATCGAATCAAAATGAAAAGAATCGAATAGAATCGAATTGAAAGAATCGAATTGAACCGAATCAAATAGAATAGAATCGAACAGAATTGAATCGAATGAAAAGAATCTTATCGAATCGATTCGAAAAGAATTGAATCGAATCGAATGGAGAAGAATCAAATCAAATGGAATCGAAAAGAATCGAATCAAAGAGAATCTAATCGAAACGAAAAGAATCAATCGAATCGAAAAGAATGGAATCGAAACGAAAAGTGTCGAATCGAATCGAATCGAAAAGAATCGAATCGAACCGAAAAGAATCAAATCGAATCGAAAAGAATCGAATTGAATTGAATCGTAATGAAAAGAATCGAATCGAATCGAAAGAATCAAATCGAATCGAAAACAATTGAATCGAATGCAATCAATCGAAAAGAATCGAATCGAATTGAAAGAATCAAATCGAATTGATTGAATCGAAAAGAATCGAATCGAATCGAATCGCATCGAATCGAAAATAATAGAATTGAATAAAAATAATCGAATCGAATTGAGAATAATTGGAATTGAATTGAATCGATAATCGAATCGAAACTAATCGAATCGAATCAAATCGATTCGAAAAAATCGAATCAGATTGCAACGAATCGAATCATATTGAATTGATTGAATTGAAATGAATCGAATCTAATCAAATCAAAAGAATCGAATCCAAAGAATCGAATTGTAGAAAATCAAATCAAAACAAAAGATTCAAATCGAAACGAATCAAATTGAAAAGAATCGAATCGAATCGAATCAAAAAGAATCGAATCGAATTGATTCGCATCGAAAAGAATCGAATCGTATCGAATCGAAAAGAATCGAATCTATTCGAATCGAATGGAATTGAATCAAAAAGAATCGAATCGAATTGAAACGAAAAGAATCGAATAGATTCGAATTGGAACAAATCGAAAAAAATCAAAACGAATCAAATCACATCGAGTGGAAAAGAATCGAATCAAATAGAAAGAATCGAATTGAATCGAACTGAATCGAAAAGAATCGAATAGATCAAATCAAAAGAATCGAATCGATTCGAGATGAACCGAGTAGAATCGAGTCGAAGTGAAAAGAATCGAATCGAATCGAATCGAAAAGAATCTAATCGAAACGAAAAGAATCGAATCGAAGAGAATCTAATCGAAATGAAAAGAATCAAATCGAATCGAAAAGAATCGAATCGAAACGAAAACTGTCGAATCGAATCGAATCGAAAAGAATCGAGTTGAATAGAAAAGAATCGAATCGAATAAAATCGATAAGATTTGAATCAAATCCAATAGAATCGAAAAGATTCGAATCGAATTGAAAAGAAACGAACCGAAGTGAAAAGAATCGAATCGAATCGAAAGAATCAAATCGAAAAAAAAATCGAATCGAAATTAAAAGAATCGAATCGAATCAAAGCATAAAGAATCGAATCTAATTGAATCGAAAGAATCGATTGAATCAAATAGAGAAGAATCTAATGGTAAGGAATCGAATCGAAAAGAATCCAATTGTATTGAATCGAATCGAAAAGAAATGAATTGAATAGATTATAAAAGAATCGAATCGAAAGGAATCGACTCGAAACGTAAAGAATCGAATCGAAAAAATTGAATAGATCGAAGAATTGAATAGAAATGAATCGAATCGAAATGAAAAGAATTGAATCGAATCGAATCGAAAACAATCGAATCAAAAACAATCGAATTGAAACAAAAGAATCGCATTGTATTTAATCGAATCAAAAAAATCTAATTGAATCGAATCGAAAAGAATCGATTTGAAATGAAAAGAATCTAATCGAATTGATAGAAAATTGAATCGAATCGAAAACAATCGAATCGAATGGAAAAGAATCGAATTGTATGGAAACGAATCGAAAAGAATCTAATTGAGTAGAAAAGAATCAAATCAAATTTAATGGAATCGAAAAGAACCGAATAGCATCGAATTGAATCGAATCGAAAAGAATCGAAACGAATTGAATCGAAAAGCATTGAGTCGAATCAAATCGAAAAGAATCGAATCGTATCAAATTGAAAAGAATCGAATCGATCTGAAAAGAATTGAATCGAATCGAAAAGAATCAAATTGAAACGAAAAGAATCAAATCGAATAGCAAAGAATCGAATCGAAACGAATCGATTTGAAAAGAGCCGAATCGAATCGAATTGAATGAAATATTCGAATCGAATCGAAAAGAATCTAATCTAATGAAATCCAAAAGAATCAAATCGAAACAAATAGAATCAAACCGAATGGAATTGAATCGAAAAGAGTCGATTCGAATCAAATTGGAATGAAAAGAATTGAATCGAATCGAATAAAAAAACAAGTGAATCGAATAGAATAGAAAAGAAGAGAATCGAAACGAAAAGAATCAAATTGAATCGAAAGGAATCGAATCGAAAAGAATCGAATCAAAGAGAAAAGACTCGAATCGAATGGAAAAGAATAGAATCAAAAAGAATCGAATTGAAACAAAAAGAATCGAATTGAATTGAATCGAAAAGAATCGAATGGAATCGAATCGAAAAGAATCGAATTGAATTAAATCGAAGAGAATCGAATCGAATTGAATTGAATCGAAGAGAATCGAATCGAATAGAAAAGAATCAAATCGAAATGAATCGATTTGAAACGAAAAGAATCGAATCGAATCAAATTGAATGAAAAGAATTGAATCGAATCAAAAAGAATTGAATCAAAAAGAATCAAACCGAAACAAAAAGAATCAAACCGAATTGAAAAGAATCTAACTGAATAGAATCGAAAAGAATCGACGTACCGAATCGAATCCAATCGAAAAAAATCTAATCGTATCAAATCGAATCGAAAAGAATTGAAATGAATAGAATAGAAAAGATTCGAATCGAATCAAAAACAATCAAATCGAGTAATATCGAATCGAAAAGAATCGAATCGAAAAGAATCGAATCGAATGGAAAAGAATTGAATTGAATCAAAAAGAATTGATTCAAATCAAAAAGAATCGAATCGATTCGAATCGAAAAGACTCGAATCGAAAAGAATCGAATCGAATCAAAAAGGATCGAATCGCAAAGAACCGAATCTAAAGAAAAGGAATCGAATCGAATCGAAACGAATAGAATCGAAAAGAATCGATTTGAATCGAAATGAAAAGAATCGTATCGAATCAAATCGAAAAAAATCAAATGGAATCGAATCGAATCGTATCGAAAAGAATCAAATCAAATGAAAAGAATCGAATCGAATAGAAAAGAATCGAATTGATTGGAATCGACTCGAAAACAATCTAATTGAATTGAAAGGAATCGAATCAAATTTAATGGAATCGACAAGAATCGTATCAAATCAAAAAGATCGAATCGAAATGAATCAATTCGAAAAGAATCAAATCGAATCGAATCGAAAAGAATCGAATCGAAAAGAATTGAATTGAAAAGAATCGAATTGAATCGAATTGAAAAGACTCGAATCGAATTAAAAGAATCGAATCGAATCGAAAAGAATCGAATCGAATCGGAAAGAATTGAATTGGAATGAATCGATTTGAATCGAATTGAAAAGAATCGAATCGAAAAAATCGAATCGAAAAGAACTGAGTTGAGTTGAATCGAATCGAAAAGATTCGAATCGAATCGTGTCGAATCAAAAAGATGGAATCGAAACGAATCGAATCGAATCGAA
The DNA here is from genome assembly GCF_011100685.1 of Canis lupus familiaris. NCBI lineage: Eukaryota > Metazoa > Chordata > Mammalia > Carnivora > Canidae > Canis > Canis lupus. The sequence continues at coordinate 21,880 of NW_023331907.1, read as the reverse complement.
TCGAAAAGAATCGAATAGATAGCAAAGAATCAAATCGAATAGAAAAGAATTTGAATCGAATTGAAACGATTCGAAAAAATCGAAACTAATCGAATCATCGAATGGAAAAGAATCGAATCGAATCAAAAAGAATCGAAACGAACTGAATCGAAAGAATCGAATCGAACAGAATCGAAAAGAATTGAATCGTAATGTAACAAATCGAATCCAAATGATCGAATCAAGCCAAGTCGAAAAGAATTGAATCGAAAAGAATCGAATCAAAATGAAAAGAATCGAATAGAATCGAATTGAAAAGAATCGAATTGAACCGAATCAAATAGAATAGAATCGAACAGAATTGAATCGAATGAAAAGAATCTTATCGAATCGATTCGAAAAGAATTGAATCGAATCGAATGGAGAAGAATCAAATCAAATGGAATCGAAAAGAATCGAATCAAAGAGAATCTAATCGAAACGAAAAGAATCAATCGAATCGAAAAGAATCGAATCGAAACGAAAAGTGTCGAATCGAATCGAATCGAAAAGAATCGAATCGAACCGAAAAGAATCAAATCGAATCGAAAAGAATCGAATTGAATTGAATCGTAATGAAAAGAATCGAATCGAATCGAAAGAATCAAATCGAATCGAAAACAATTGAATCGAATGCAATCAAATCGAAAAGAATCGAATCGAATTGAAAAGAATCAAATCGAATTGATTGAATCGAAAAGAATCGAATCGAATCGAATCGCATCGAATCGAAAATAATAGAATTGAATAAAAATAATCGAATCGAATTGAGAATAATTGGAATTGAATTGAATCGATAATCGAATCGAAACTAATCGAATCGAATCAAATCGATTCGAAAAAAATCGAATCAGATTGCAACGAATCGAATCATATTGAATTGATTTGAATTGAAATGAATCGAATCTAATCAAATCAAAAAGAATCGAATCCAAAGAATCGAATTGTAGAAAATCAAATCAAAACAAAAAGATTCAAATCGAAACGAATCAAATCGAAAAGAATCGAATCGAATCGAATCAAAAAGAATCGAATCGAATTGATTCGCATCGAAAAGAATCGAATCGTATCGAATCGAAAAGAATCGAATCTATTCGAATCGAATGGAATTGAATCAAAAAGAATCGAATCGAATTGAAACGAAAAGAATCGAATAGATTCGAATTGGAACAAATCGAAAAAAATCAAAACGAATCAAATCACATCGAGTGGAAAAGAATCGAATCAAATAGAAAAGAATCGAATTGAATCGAACTGAATCGAAAAGAATCGAATAGATCAAATCAAAAAGAATCGAATCGATTCGAGATGAACCGAGTAGAATCGAGTCGAAGTGAAAAGAATCGAATCGAATCGAATCGAAAAGAATCTAATCGAAACGAAAAGAATCGAATCGAAGAGAATCTAATCGAAATGAAAAGAATCAAATCGAATCGAAAAGAATCGAATCGAAACGAAAACTGTCGAATCGAATCGAATCGAAAAGAATCGAGTTGAATAGAAAAGAATCGAATCGAATAAAATCGATAAGATTTGAATCAAATCCAATAGAATCGAAAAGATTCGAATCGAATTGAAAAGAAACGAACCGAAGTGAAAAGAATCGAATCGAATCGAAAGAATCAAATCGAAAAAAAAATCGAATCGAAATTAAAAGAATCGAATCGAATCAAAGCATAAAGAATCGAATCTAATTGAATCGAAAGAATCGATTGAATCAAATAGAGAAGAATCTAATGGTAAGGAATCGAATCGAAAAGAATCCAATTGTATTGAATCGAATCGAAAAGAAATGAATTGAATAGATTATAAAAGAATCGAATCGAAAGGAATCGACTCGAAACGTAAAGAATCGAATCGAAAAAATTGAATAGATCGAAGAATTGAATAGAAATGAATCGAATCGAAATGAAAAGAATTGAATCGAATCGAATCGAAAACAATCGAATCAAAAACAATCGAATTGAAACAAAAGAATCGCATTGTATTTAATCGAATCAAAAAAATCTAATTGAATCGAATCGAAAAGAATCGATTTGAAATGAAAAGAATCTAATCGAATTGATAGAAAATTGAATCGAATCGAAAACAATCGAATCGAATGGAAAAGAATCGAATTGTATGGAAACGAATCGAAAAGAATCTAATTGAGTAGAAAAGAATCAAATCAAATTTAATGGAATCGAAAAGAACCGAATAGCATCGAATTGAATCGAATCGAAAAGAATCGAAACGAATTGAATCGAAAAGCATTGAGTCGAATCAAATCGAAAAGAATCGAATCGTATCAAATTGAAAAGAATCGAATCGATCTGAAAAGAATTGAATCGAATCGAAAAGAATCAAATTGAAACGAAAAGAATCAAATCGAATAGCAAAGAATCGAATCGAAACGAATCGATTTGAAAAGAGCCGAATCGAATCGAATTGAATGAAATATTCGAATCGAATCGAAAAGAATCTAATCTAATGAAATCCAAAAGAATCAAATCGAAACAAATAGAATCAAACCGAATGGAATTGAATCGAAAAGAGTCGATTCGAATCAAATTGGAATGAAAAGAATTGAATCGAATCGAATAAAAAACAAGTGAATCGAATAGAATAGAAAAGAAGAGAATCGAAACGAAAAGAATCAAATTGAATCGAAAGGAATCGAATCGAAAAGAATCGAATCAAAGAGAAAAGACTCGAATCGAATGGAAAAGAATAGAATCAAAAAGAATCGAATTGAAACAAAAAGAATCGAATTGAATTGAATCGAAAAGAATCGAATGGAATCGAATCGAAAAGAATCGAATTGAATTAAATCGAAGAGAATCGAATCGAATTGAATTGAATCGAAGAGAATCGAATCGAATAGAAAAGAATCAAATCGAAATGAATCGATTTGAAACGAAAAGAATCGAATCGAATCAAATTGAATGAAAAGAATTGAATCGAATCAAAAAGAATTGAATCAAAAAGAATCAAACCGAAACAAAAAGAATCAAACCGAATTGAAAAGAATCTAACTGAATAGAATCGAAAAGAATCGACGTACCGAATCGAATCCAATCGAAAAAAATCTAATCGTATCAAATCGAATCGAAAAGAATTGAAATGAATAGAATAGAAAAGATTCGAATCGAATCAAAAACAATCAAATCGAGTAATATCGAATCGAAAAGAATCGAATCGAAAAGAATCGAATCGAATGGAAAAGAATTGAATTGAATCAAAAAGAATTGATTCAAATCAAAAAGAATCGAATCGATTCGAATCGAAAAGACTCGAATCGAAAAGAATCGAATCGAATCAAAAAGGATCGAATCGCAAAGAACCGAATCTAAAGAAAAGGAATCGAATCGAATCGAAACGAATAGAATCGAAAAGAATCGATTTGAATCGAAATGAAAAGAATCGTATCGAATCAAATCGAAAAAAATCAAATGGAATCGAATCGAATCGTATCGAAAAGAATCAAATCAAATGAAAAGAATCGAATCGAATAGAAAAGAATCGAATTGATTGGAATCGACTCGAAAACAATCTAATTGAATTGAAAGGAATCGAATCAAATTTAATGGAATCGACAAGAATCGTATCAAATCAAAAAGATCGAATCGAAATGAATCAATTCGAAAAGAATCAAATCGAATCGAATCGAAAAGAATCGAATCGAAAAGAATTGAATTGAAAAGAATCGAATTGAATCGAATTGAAAAGACTCGAATCGAATTAAAAGAATCGAATCGAATCGAAAAGAATCGAATCGAATCGGAAAGAATTGAATTGGAATGAATCGATTTGAATCGAATTGAAAAGAATCGAATCGAAAAAATCGAATCGAAAAGAACTGAGTTGAGTTGAATCGAATCGAAAAGATTCGAATCGAATCGTGTCGAATCAAAAAGATGGAATCGAAACGAATCGAATCGAATCGAATCGAAAAGAATCGAATAGATAGCAAAGAATCAAATCGAATAGAAAAGAATTTGAATCGAATTGAAACGATTCGAAAAAATCGAAACTAATCGAATCATCGAATGGAAAAGAATCGAATCGAATCAAAAAGAATCGAAACGAACTGAATCGAAAGAATCGAATCGAACAGAATCGAAAAGAATTGAATCGTAATGTAACAAATCGAATCCAAATGATCGAATCAAGCCAAGTCGAAAAGAATTGAATCGAAAAGAATCGAATCAAAATGAAAAGAATCGAATAGAATCGAATTGAAAAGAATCGAATTGAACCGAATCAAATAGAATAGAATCGAACAGAATTGAATCGAATGAAAAGAATCTTATCGAATCGATTCGAAAAGAATTGAATCGAATCGAATGGAGAAGAATCAAATCAAATGGAATCGAAAAGAATCGAATCAAAGAGAATCTAATCGAAACGAAAAGAATCAATCGAATCGAAAAGAATCGAATCGAAACGAAAAGTGTCGAATCGAATCGAAAAGAATCGAATTGAATTGAATCGTAATGAAAAGAATCGAATCGAATCGAAAGAATCAAATCGAATCGAAAACAATTGAATCGAATGCAATCAAATCGAAAAGAATCGAATCGAATTGAAAAGAATCAAATCGAATTGATTGAATCGAAAAGAATCGAATCGAATCGAATCGCATCGAATCGAAAATAATAGAATTGAATAAAAATAATCGAATCGAATTGAGAATAATTGGAATTGAATTGAATCGATAATCGAATCGAAACTAATCGAATCGAATCAAATCGATTCGAAAAAATCGAATCAGATTGCAACGAATCGAATCATATTGAATTGATTTGAATTGAAATGAATCGAATCTAATCAAATCAAAAAGAATCGAATCCAAAGAATCGAATTGTAGAAAATCAAATCAAAACAAAAAGATTCAAATCGAAACGAATCAAATTGAAAAGAATCGAATCGAATCGAATCAAAAAGAATCGAATCGAATTGATTCGCATCGAAAAGAATCGAATCGTATCGAATCGAAAAGAATCGAATCTATTCGAATCGAATGGAATTGAATCAAAAAGAATCGAATCGAATTGAAACGAAAAGAATCGAATAGATTCGAATTGGAACAAATCGAAAAAAATCAAAACGAATCAAATCACATCGAGTGGAAAAGAATCGAATCAAATAGAAAAGAATCGAATTGAATCGAACTGAATCGAAAAGAATCGAATAGATCAAATCAAAAAGAATCGAATCGATTCGAGATGAACCGAGTAGAATCGACTCGAAGTGAAAAGAATTGAATCGAATCGAATCGAAAAGAATCTAATCGAAACGAAAAGAATCGAATCGAAGAGAATCTAATCGAAATGAAAAGAATCAAATCGAATCGAAAAGAATCGAATCGAAACGAAAACTGTCGAATCGAATCGAATCGAAAAGAATCGAGTTGAATAGAAAAGAATCGAATCGAATAAAATCGATAAGATTTGAATCAAATCCAATAGAATCGAAAAGATTCGAATCGAATTGAAAAGAAACGAACCGAAGTGAAAAGAATCGAATCGAATCGAAAGAATCAAATCGAAAAAAAAAATCGAATCGAAATTAAAAGAATCGAATCGAATCAAAGCATAAAGAATCGAATCTAATTGAATCGAAAGAATCGATTGAATCAAATAGAGAAGAATCTAATGGTAAGGAATCGAATCGAAAAGAATCCAATTGTATTGAATCGAATCGAAAAGAAATGAATTGAATAGATTATAAAAGAATCGAATCGAAAGGAATCGACTCGAAACGTAAAGAATCGAATCGAAAAAATTGAATAGATCGAAGAATTGAATAGAAATGAATCGAATCGAAATGAAAAGAATTGAATCGAATCGAATCGAAAACAATCGAATCAAAAACAATCGAATTGAAACAAAAGAATCGCATTGTATTTAATCGAATCAAAAAAATCTAATTGAATCGAATCGAAAAGAATCGATTTGAAATGAAAAGAATCTAATCGAATTGATAGAAAATTGAATCGAATCGAAAACAATCGAATCGAATGGAAAAGAATCGAATTGTATGGAAACGAATCGAAAAGAATCTAATTGAGTAGAAAAGAATCAAATCAAATTTAATGGAATCGAAAAGAACCGAATAGCATCGAATTGAATCGAATCGAAAAGAATCGAAACGAATTGAATCGAAAAGCATTGAGTCGAATCAAATCGAAAAGAATCGAATCGTATCAAATTGAAAAGAATCGAATCGATCTGAAAAGAATTGAATCGAATCGAAAAGAATCAAATTGAAACGAAAAGAATCAAATCGAATAGCAAAGAATCGAATCGAAACGAATCGATTTGAAAAGAGCCGAATCGAATCGAATTGAATGAAATATTCGAATCGAATCGAAAAGAATCTAATCTAATGAAATCCAAAAGAATCAAATCGAAACAAATAGAATCAAACCGAATGGAATTGAATCGAAAAGAGTCGATTCGAATCAAATTGGAATGAAAAGAATTGAATCGAATCGAATAAAAAACAAGTGAATCGAATAGAATAGAAAAGAAGAGAATCGAAACGAAAAGAATCAAATTGAATCGAAAGGAATCGAATCGAAAAGAATCGAATCAAAGAGAAAAGACTCGAATCGAATGGAAAAGAATAGAATCAAAAAGAATCGAATTGAAACAAAAAGAATCGAATTGAATTGAATCGAAAAGAATCGAATGGAATCGAATCGAAAAGAATCGAATTGAATTAAATCGAAGAGAATCGAATCGAATTGAATTGAATCGAAGAGAATCGAATCGAATAGAAAAGAATCAAATCGAAATGAATCGATTTGAAACGAAAAGAATCGAATCGAATCAAATTGAATGAAAAGAATTGAATCGAATCAAAAAGAATTGAATCAAAAAGAATCAAACCGAAACAAAAAGAATCAAACCGAATTGAAAAGAATCTAACTGAATAGAATCGAAAAGAATCGACGTACCGAATCGAATCCAATCGAAAAAAATCTAATCGTATCAAATCGAATCGAAAAGAATTGAAATGAATAGAATAGAAAAGATTCGAATCGAATCAAAAACAATCAAATCGAGTAATATCGAATCGAAAAGAATCGAATCGAAAAGAATCGAATCGAATGGAAAAGAATTGAATTGAATCAAAAAGAATTGATTCAAATCAAAAAGAATCGAATCGATTCGAATCGAAAAGACTCGAATCGAAAAGAATCGAATCGAATCAAAAAGGATCGAATCGCAAAGAACCGAATCTAAAGAAAAGGAATCGAATCGAATCGAAACGAATAGAATCGAAAAGAATCGATTTGAATCGAAATGAAAAGAATCGTATCGAATCAAATCGAAAAAAATCAAATGGAATCGAATCGAATCGTATCGAAAAGAATCAAATCAAATGAAAAGAATCGAATCGAATAGAAAAGAATCGAATTGATTGGAATCGACTCGAAAACAATCTAATTGAATTGAAAGGAATCGAATCAAATTTAATGGAATCGACAAGAATCGTATCAAATCAAAAAGATCGAATCGAAATGAATCAATTCGAAAAGAATCAAATCGAATCGAATCGAAAAGAATCGAATCGAAAAGAATTGAATTGAAAAGAATCGAATTGAATCGAATTGAAAAGACTCGAATCGAATTAAAAGAATCGAATCGAATCGAAAAGAATCGAATCGAATCGGAAAGAATTGAATTGGAATGAATCGATTTGAATCGAATTGAAAAGAATCGAATCGAAAAAATCGAATCGAAAAGAACTGAGTTGAGTTGAATCGAATCGAAAAGATTCGAATCGAATCGTGTCGAATCAAAAAGATGGAATCGAAACGAATCGAATCGAATCGAATCGAAAAGAATCGAATAGATAGCAAAGAATCAAATCGAATAGAAAAGAATTTGAATCGAATTGAAACGATTCGAAAAAATCGAAACTAATCGAATCATCGAATGGAAAAGAATCGAATCGAATCAAAAAGAATCGAAACGAACTGAATCGAAAGAATCGAATCGAACAGAATCGAAAAGAATTGAATCGTAATGTAACAAATCGAATCCAAATGATCGAATCAAGCCAAGTCGAAAAGAATTGAATCGAAAAGAATCGAATCAAAATGAAAAGAATCGAATAGAATCGAATTGAAAAGAATCGAATTGAACCGAATCAAATAGAATAGAATCGAACAGAATTGAATCGAATGAAAAGAATCTTATCGAATCGATTCGAAAAGAATTGAATCGAATCGAATGGAGAAGAATCAAATCAAATGGAATCGAAAAGAATCGAATCAAAGAGAATCTAATCGAAACGAAAAGAATCAATCGAATCGAAAAGAATCGAATCGAAACGAAAAGTGTCGAATCGAATCGAATCGAAAAGAATCGAATCGAACCGAAAAGAATCAAATCGAATCGAAAAGAATCGAATTGAATTGAATCGTAATGAAAAGAATCGAATCGAATCGAAAGAATCAAATCGAATCGAAAACAATTGAATCGAATGCAATCAAATCGAAAAGAATCGAATCGAATTGAAAAGAATCAAATCGAATTGATTGAATCGAAAAGAATCGAATCGAATCGAATCGCATCGAATCGAAAATAATAGAATTGAATAAAAATAATCGAATCGAATTGAGAATAATTGGAATTGAATTGAATCGATAATCGAATCGAAACTAATCGAATCGAATCAAATCGATTCGAAAAAATCGAATCAGATTGCAACGAATCGAATCATATTGAATTGATTTGAATTGAAATGAATCGAATCTAATCAAATCAAAAAGAATCGAATCCAAAGAATCGAATTGTAGAAAATCAAATCAAAACAAAAAGATTCAAATCGAAACGAATCAAATTGAAAAGAATCGAATCGAATCGAATCAAAAAGAATCGAATCGAATTGATTCGCATCGAAAAGAATCGAATCGTATCGAATCGAAAAGAATCGAATCTATTCGAATCGAATGGAATTGAATCAAAAAGAATCGAATCGAATTGAAACGAAAAGAATCGAATAGATTCGAATTGGAACAAATCGAAAAAAATCAAAACGAATCAAATCACATCGAGTGGAAAAGAATCGAATCAAATAGAAAAGAATCGAATTGAATCGAACTGAATCGAAAAGAATCGAATAGATCAAATCAAAAAGAATCGAATCGATTCGAGATGAACCGAGTAGAATCGAGTCGAAGTGAAAAGAATTGAATCGAATCGAATCGAAAAGAATCTAATCGAAACGAAAAGAATCGAATCGAAGAGAATCTAATCGAAATGAAAAGAATCAAATCGAATCGAAAAGAATCGAATCGAAACGAAAACTGTCGAATCGAATCGAATCGAAAAGAATCGAGTTGAATAGAAAAGAATCGAATCGAATAAAATCGATAAGATTTGAATCAAATCCAATAGAATCGAAAAGATTCGAATCGAATTGAAAAGAAACGAACCGAAGTGAAAAGAATCGAATCGAATCGAAAGAATCAAATCGAAAAAAAAAATCGAATCGAAATTAAAAGAATCGAATCGAATCAAAGCATAAAGAATCGAATCTAATTGAATCGAAAGAATCGATTGAATCAAATAGAGAAGAATCTAATGGTAAGGAATCGAATCGAAAAGAATCCAATTGTATTGAATCGAATCGAAAAGAAATGAATTGAATAGATTATAAAAGAATCGAATCGAAAGGAATCGACTCGAAACGTAAAGAATCGAATCGAAAAAATTGAATAGATCGAAGAATTGAATAGAAATGAATCGAATCGAAATGAAAAGAATTGAATCGAATCGAATCGAAAACAATCGAATCAAAAACAATCGAATTGAAACAAAAGAATCGCATTGTATTTAATCGAATCAAAAAAATCTAATTGAATCGAATCGAAAAGAATCGATTTGAAATGAAAAGAATCTAATCGAATTGATAGAAAATTGAATCGAATCGAAAACAATCGAATCGAATGGAAAAGAATCGAATTGTATGGAAACGAATCGAAAAGAATCTAATTGAGTAGAAAAGAATCAAATCAAATTTAATGGAATCGAAAAGAACCGAATAGCATCGAATTGAATCGAATCGAAAAGAATCGAAACGAATTGAATCGAAAAGCATTGAGTCGAATCAAATCGAAAAGAATCGAATCGTATCAAATTGAAAAGAATCGAATCGATCTGAAAAGAATTGAATCGAATCGAAAAGAATCAAATTGAAACGAAAAGAATCAAATCGAATAGCAAAGAATCGAATCGAAACGAATCGATTTGAAAAGAGCCGAATCGAATCGAATTGAATGAAATATTCGAATCGAATCGAAAAGAATCTAATCTAATGAAATCCAAAAGAATCAAATCGAAACAAATAGAATCAAACCGAATGGAATTGAATCGAAAAGAGTCGATTCGAATCAAATTGGAATGAAAAGAATTGAATCGAATCGAATAAAAAACAAGTGAATCGAATAGAATAGAAAAGAAGAGAATCGAAACGAAAAGAATCAAATTGAATCGAAAGGAATCGAATCGAAAAGAATCGAATCAAAGAGAAAAGACTCGAATCGAATGGAAAAGAATAGAATCAAAAAGAATCGAATTGAAACAAAAAGAATCGAATTGAATTGAATCGAAAAGAATCGAATGGAATCGAATCGAAAAGAATCGAATTGAATTAAATCGAAGAGAATCGAATCGAATTGAATTGAATCGAAGAGAATCGAATCGAATAGAAAAGAATCAAATCGAAATGAATCGATTTGAAACGAAAAGAATCGAATCGAATCAAATTGAATGAAAAGAATTGAATCGAATCAAAAAGAATTGAATCAAAAAGAATCAAACCGAAACAAAAAGAATCAAACCGAATTGAAAAGAATCTAACTGAATAGAATCGAAAAGAATCGACGTACCGAATCGAATCCAATCGAAAAAAATCTAATCGTATCAAATCGAATCGAAAAGAATTGAAATGAATAGAATAGAAAAGATTCGAATCGAATCAAAAACAATCAAATCGAGTAATATCGAATCGAAAAGAATCGAATCGAAAAGAATCGAATCGAATGGAAAAGAATTGAATTGAATCAAAAAGAATTGATTCAAATCAAAAAGAATCGAATCGATTCGAATCGAAAAGACTCGAATCGAAAAGAATCGAATCGAATCAAAAAGGATCGAATCGCAAAGAACCGAATCTAAAGAAAAGGAATCGAATCGAATCGAAACGAATAGAATCGAAAAGAATCGATTTGAATCGAAATGAAAAGAATCGTATCGAATCAAATCGAAAAAAATCAAATGGAATCGAATCGAATCGTATCGAAAAGAATCAAATCAAATGAAAAGAATCGAATCGAATAGAAAAGAATCGAATTGATTGGAATCGACTCGAAAACAATCTAATTGAATTGAAAGGAATCGAATCAAATTTAATGGAATCGACAAGAATCGTATCAAATCAAAAAGATCGAATCGAAATGAATCAATTCGAAAAGAATCAAATCGAATCGAATCGAAAAGAATCGAATCGAAAAGAATTGAATTGAAAAGAATCGAATTGAATCGAATTGAAAAGACTCGAATCGAATTAAAAGAATCGAATCGAATCGAAAAGAATCGAATCGAATCGGAAAGAATTGAATTGGAATGAATCGATTTGAATCGAATTGAAAAGAATCGAATCGAAAAAATCGAATCGAAAAGAACTGAGTTGAGTTGAATCGAATCGAAAAGATTCGAATCGAATCGTGTCGAATCAAAAAGATGGAATCGAAACGAATCGAATCGAATCGAATCGAAAAGAATCGAATAGATAGCAAAGAATCAAATCGAATAGAAAAGAATTTGAATCGAATTGAAACGATTCGAAAAAATCGAAACTAATCGAATCATCGAATGGAAAAGAATCGAATCGAATCAAAAAGAATCGAAACGAACTGAATCGAAAGAATCGAATCGAACAGAATCGAAAAGAATTGAATCGTAATGTAACAAATCGAATCCAAATGATCGAATCAAGCCAAGTCGAAAAGAATTGAATCGAAAAGAATCGAATCAAAATGAAAAGAATCGAATAGAATCGAATTGAAAAGAATCGAATTGAACCGAATCAAATAGAATAGAATCGAACAGAATTGAATCGAATGAAAAGAATCTTATCGAATCGATTCGAAAAGAATTGAATCGAATCGAATGGAGAAGAATCAAATCAAATGGAATCGAAAAGAATCGAATCAAAGAGAATCTAATCGAAACGAAAAGAATCAATCGAATCGAAAAGAATCGAATCGAAACGAAAAGTGTCGAATCGAATCGAATCGAAAAGAATCGAATCGAACCGAAAAGAATCAAATCGAATCGAAAAGAATCGAATTGAATTGAATCGTAATGAAAAGAATCGAATCGAATCGAAAGAATCAAATCGAATCGAAAACAATTGAATCGAATGCAATCAAATCGAAAAGAATCGAATCGAATTGAAAAGAATCAAATCGAATTGATTGAATCGAAAAGAATCGAATCGAATCGAATCGCATCGAATCGAAAATAATAGAATTGAATAAAAATAATCGAATCGAATTGAGAATAATTGGAATTGAATTGAATCGATAATCGAATCGAAACTAATCGAATCGAATCAAATCGATTCGAAAAAATCGAATCAGATTGCAACGAATCGAATCATATTGAATTGATTTGAATTGAAATGAATCGAATCTAATCAAATCAAAAAGAATCGAATCCAAAGAATCGAATTGTAGAAAATCAAATCAAAACAAAAAGATTCAAATCGAAACGAATCAAATTGAAAAGAATCGAATCGAATCGAATCAAAAAGAATCGAATCGAATTGATTCGCATCGAAAAGAATCGAATCGTATCGAATCGAAAAGAATCGAATCTATTCGAATCGAATGGAATTGAATCAAAAAGAATCGAATCGAATTGAAACGAAAAGAATCGAATAGATTCGAATTGGAACAAATCGAAAAAAAATCAAAACGAATCAAATCACATCGAGTGGAAAAGAATCGAATCAAATAGAAAAGAATCGAATTGAATCGAACTGAATCGAAAAGAATCGAATAGATCAAATCAAAAAGAATCGAATCGATTCGAGATGAACCGAGTAGAATCGAGTCGAAGTGAAAAGAATTGAATCGAATCGAATCGAAAAGAATCTAATCGAAACGAAAAGAATCGAATCGAAGAGAATCTAATCGAAATGAAAAGAATCAAATCGAATCGAAAAGAATCGAATCGAAACGAAAACTGTCGAATCGAATCGAATCGAAAAGAATCGAGTTGAATAGAAAAGAATCGAATCGAATAAAATCGATAAGATTTGAATCAAATCCAATAGAATCGAAAAGATTCGAATCGAATTGAAAAGAAACGAACCGAAGTGAAAAGAATCGAATCGAATCGAAAGAATCAAATCGAAAAAAAAATCGAATCGAAATTAAAAGAATCGAATCGAATCAAAGCATAAAGAATCGAATCTAATTGAATCGAAAGAATCGATTGAATCAAATAGAGAAGAATCTAATGGTAAGGAATCGAATCGAAAAGAATCCAATTGTATTGAATCGAATCGAAAAGAAATGAATTGAATAGATTATAAAAGAATCGAATCGAAAGGAATCGACTCGAAACGTAAAGAATCGAATCGAAAAAATTGAATAGATCGAAGAATTGAATAGAAATGAATCGAATCGAAATGAAAAGAATTGAATCGAATCGAATCGAAAACAATCGAATCAAAAACAATCGAATTGAAACAAAAGAATCGCATTGTATTTAATCGAATCAAAAAAATCTAATTGAATCGAATCGAAAAGAATCGATTTGAAATGAAAAGAATCTAATCGAATTGATAGAAAATTGAATCGAATCGAAAACAATCGAATCGAATGGAAAAGAATCGAATTGTATGGAAACGAATCGAAAAGAATCTAATTGAGTAGAAAAGAATCAAATCAAATTTAATGGAATCGAAAAGAACCGAATAGCATCGAATTGAATCGAATCGAAAAGAATCGAAACGAATTGAATCGAAAAGCATTGAGTCGAATCAAATCGAAAAGAATCGAATCGTATCAAATTGAAAAGAATCGAATCGATCTGAAAAGAATTGAATCGAATCGAAAAGAATCAAATTGAAACGAAAAGAATCAAATCGAATAGCAAAGAATCGAATCGAAACGAATCGATTTGAAAAGAGCCGAATCGAATCGAATTGAATGAAATATTCGAATCGAATCGAAAAGAATCTAATCTAATGAAATCCAAAAGAATCAAATCGAAACAAATAGAATCAAACCGAATGGAATTGAATCGAAAAGAGTCGATTCGAATCAAATTGGAATGAAAAGAATTGAATCGAATCGAATAAAAAACAAGTGAATCGAATAGAATAGAAAAGAAGAGAATCGAAACGAAAAGAATCAAATTGAATCGAAAGGAATCGAATCGAAAAGAATCGAATCAAAGAGAAAAGACTCGAATCGAATGGAAAAGAATAGAATCAAAAAGAATCGAATTGAAACAAAAAGAATCGAATTGAATTGAATCGAAAAGAATCGAATGGAATCGAATCGAAAAGAATCGAATTGAATTAAATCGAAGAGAATCGAATCGAATTGAATTGAATCGAAGAGAATCGAATCGAATAGAAAAGAATCAAATCGAAATGAATCGATTTGAAACGAAAAGAATCGAATCGAATCAAATTGAATGAAAAGAATTGAATCGAATCAAAAAGAATTGAATCAAAAAGAATCAAACCGAAACAAAAAGAATCAAACCGAATTGAAAAGAATCTAACTGAATAGAATCGAAAAGAATCGACGTACCGAATCGAATCCAATCGAAAAAAATCTAATCGTATCAAATCGAATCGAAAAGAATTGAAATGAATAGAATAGAAAAGATTCGAATCGAATCAAAAACAATCAAATCGAGTAATATCGAATCGAAAAGAATCGAATCGAAAAGAATCGAATCGAATGGAAAAGAATTGAATTGAATCAAAAAGAATTGATTCAAATCAAAAAGAATCGAATCGATTCGAATCGAAAAGACTCGAATCGAAAAGAATCGAATCGAATCAAAAAGGATCGAATCGCAAAGAACCGAATCTAAAGAAAAGGAATCGAATCGAATCGAAACGAATAGAATCGAAAAGAATCGATTTGAATCGAAATGAAAAGAATCGTATCGAATCAAATCGAAAAAAATCAAATGGAATCGAATCGAATCGTATCGAAAAGAATCAAATCAAATGAAAAGAATCGAATCGAATAGAAAAGAATCGAATTGATTGGAATCGACTCGAAAACAATCTAATTGAATTGAAAGGAATCGAATCAAATTTAATGGAATCGACAAGAATCGTATCAAATCAAAAAGATCGAATCGAAATGAATCAATTCGAAAAGAATCAAATCGAATCGAATCGAAAAGAATCGAATCGAAAAGAATTGAATTGAAAAGAATCGAATTGAATCGAATTGAAAAGACTCGAATCGAATTAAAAGAATCGAATCGAATCGAAAAGAATCGAATCGAATCGGAAAGAATTGAATTGGAATGAATCGATTTGAATCGAATTGAAAAGAATCGAATCGAAAAAATCGAATCGAAAAGAACTGAGTTGAGTTGAATCGAATCGAAAAGATTCGAATCGAATCGTGTCGAATCAAAAAGATGGAATCGAAACGAATCGAATCGAATCGAATCGAAAAGAATCGAATAGATAGCAAAGAATCAAATCGAATAGAAAAGAATTTGAATCGAATTGAAACGATTCGAAAAAATCGAAACTAATCGAATCATCGAATGGAAAAGAATCGAATCGAATCAAAAAGAATCGAAACGAACTGAATCGAAAGAATCGAATCGAACAGAATCGAAAAGAATTGAATCGTAATGTAACAAATCGAATCCAAATGATCGAATCAAGCCAAGTCGAAAAGAATTGAATCGAAAAGAATCGAATCAAAATGAAAAGAATCGAATAGAATCGAATTGAAAAGAATCGAATTGAACCGAATCAAATAGAATAGAATCGAACAGAATTGAATCGAATGAAAAGAATCTTATCGAATCGATTCGAAAAGAATTGAATCGAATCGAATGGAGAAGAATCAAATCAAATGGAATCGAAAAGAATCGAATCAAAGAGAATCTAATCGAAACGAAAAGAATCAATCGAATCGAAAAGAATCGAATCGAAACGAAAAGTGTCGAATCGAATCGAATCGAAAAGAATCGAATCGAACCGAAAAGAATCAAATCGAATCGAAAAGAATCGAATTGAATTGAATCGTAATGAAAAGAATCGAATCGAATCGAAAGAATCAAATCGAATCGAAAACAATTGAATCGAATGCAATCAAATCGAAAAGAATCGAATCGAATTGAAAAGAATCAAATCGAATTGATTGAATCGAAAAGAATCGAATCGAATCGAATCGCATCGAATCGAAAATAATAGAATTGAATAAAAATAATCGAATCGAATTGAGAATAATTGGAATTGAATTGAATCGATAATCGAATCGAAACTAATCGAATCGAATCAAATCGATTCGAAAAAATCGAATCAGATTGCAACGAATCGAATCATATTGAATTGATTTGAATTGAAATGAATCGAATCTAATCAAATCAAAAAGAATCGAATCCAAAGAATCGAATTGTAGAAAATCAAATCAAAACAAAAAGATTCAAATCGAAACGAATCAAATCTGAAAAGAATCGAATCGAATCGAATCAAAAGAATCGAATCGAATTGATTCGCATCGAAAAGAATCGAATCGTATCGAATCGAAAAGAATCGAATCTATTCGAATCGAATGGAATTGAATCAAAAAGAATCGAATCGAATTGAAACGAAAAGAATCGAATAGATTCGAATTGGAACAAATCGAAAAAAATCAAAACGAATCAAATCACATCGAGTGGAAAAGAATCGAATCAAATAGAAAAGAATCGAATTGAATCGAACTGAATCGAAAAGAATCGAATAGATCAAATCAAAAAGAATCGAATCGATTCGAGATGAACCGAGTAGAATCGAGTCGAAGTGAAAAGAATTGAATCGAATCGAATCGAAAAGAATCTAATCGAAACGAAAAGAATCGAATCGAAGAGAATCTAATCGAAATGAAAAGAATCAAATCGAATCGAAAAGAATCGAATCGAAACGAAAACTGTCGAATCGAATCGAATCGAAAAGAATCGAGTTGAATAGAAAAGAATCGAATCGAATAAAATCGATAAGATTTGAATCAAATCCAATAGAATCGAAAAGATTCGAATCGAATTGAAAGAAACGAACCGAAGTGAAAAGAATCGAATCGAATCGAAAGAATCAAATCGAAAAAAAAATCGAATCGAAATTTAAAAGAATCGAATCGAATCAAAGCATAGAAGAATCGAATCTAATTGAATCGAAAGAATCGAATTGAATCAAATAGAGAAGAATCTAATGGTAAGGAATCGAATCGAAAAGAATCCAATTGTATTGAATCGAATCGAAAAGAAATGAATTGAATAGATTATAAAAGAATCGAATCGAAAAGAATCGACTCGAAACGTAAAGAATCGAATCGAAAAATTGAATAGATCGAAAGAATTGAATAGAAATGAATCGAATCGAAATGAAAAGAATTGAATCGAATCGAATCGAAAACAATCGAATCAAAAAACAATCGAATTGAAACAAAAGAATCGCATTGTATTTAATCGAATCAAAAAATCTAATTGAATCGAATCGAAAAGAATCGATTTGAAATGAAAAGAATCTAATCGAATTGATAGAAAATTGAATCGAATCGAATCGAATGGAAAAGAATCGAATTGTATGGAAACGAATCGAAAAGAATCTAATTGAGTAGAAAAGAATCAAATCAAATTTAATGGAATCGAAAAGAAACCGAAATAGCATCGAATTGAATCGAATCGAAAAGAATCGAAACGAATTGAATCGAAAAGCATTGAGTCGAATCAAATCGAAAAGAATCGAATCGTATCAAATTGAAAAGAATCGAATCGATCTGAAAAGAATTGAATCGAATCGAAAAGAATCAAATTGAAACGAAAAGAATCAAATCGAATAGCAAAGAATCGAATCGAAACGAATCGATTTGAAAAGAGCCGAATCGAATCGAATTGAATGAAATATTCGAATCGAATCGAAAAGAATCTAATCTAATGAAATCCAAAAGAATCAAATCGAAACAAATAGAATCAAACCGAATGGAATTGAATCGAAAAGAGTCGATTCGAATCAAATTGGAATGAAAAGAATGAATCGAATCGAATAAAAAACAAGTGAATCGAATAGAATAGAAAAGAAGAGAATCGAAACGAAAAGAATCAAATTGAATCGAAAGGAATCGAATCGAAAAGAATCGAATCAAAGAGAAAAGACTCGAATCGAATGGAAAAGAATAGAATCAAAAAGAATCGAATTGAAACAAAAAGAATCGAATTGAATTGAATCGAAAAGAATCGAATGGAATCGAATCGAAAAGAATCGAATTGAATTAAATCGAAGAGCATCGAATCGAATTGAATTGAATCGAAGAGAATCGAATCGAATAGAAAAGAATCAAATCGAAATGAATCGATTTGAAACGAAAAGAATCGAATCGAATCAAATTGAATGAAAAGAATTGAATCGAATCAAAAAGAATTGAATCAAAAAGAATCAAACCGAAACAAAAAGAATCAAACCGAATTGAAAAGAATCTAACTGAATAGAATCGAAAAGAATCGAAGGTACCGAATCGAATCCAATCGAAAAAAATCTAATCGTATCAAATCGAATCGAAAAGAATTGAAATGAATAGAATAGAAAAGATTCGAATCGAATCAAAAACAATCAAATCGAGTAATATCGAATCGAAAAGAATCGAATCGAAAAGAATCGAATCGAATGGAAAAGAATTGAATTGAATCAAAAAGAATTGATTCAAATCAAAAAGAATCGAATCGATTCGAATCGAAAAGACTCGAATCGAAAAGAATCGAATCGAATCAAAAAGGATCGAATCGCAAAGAACCGAATCTAAAGAAAAGGAATCGAATCGAATCGAAACGAATAGAATCGAAAAGAATCGATTTGAATCGAAATGAAAAGAATCGTATCGAATCAAATCGAAAAAATCAAATGGAATCGAATCGAATCGTATCGAAAAGAATCAAATCAAATGAAAAGAATCGAATCGAATAGAAAAGAATCGAATTGATTGGAATCGACTCGAAAACAATCTAATTGAATTGAAAGGAATCGAATCAAATTAATGGAACGACAAGATATCGTATCAAATCAAAAAGATCGAATCGAAATGAATCAATTCGAAAAGAATCAAATCGAATCGAATCGAAAAGAATCGAATCGAAAAGAATTGAATTGAAAAGAATCGAATTGAATCGAATTGAAAAGACTCGAATCGAATTAAAAGAATCGAATCGAATCGAAAAGAATCGAATCGAATCGGAAAGAATTGAATGGAATTGAATCGATTTGAATCGAATTGAAAGAATCGAATCGAAAAATCGAATCGAAAAGAACTGAGTTGAGTTGAATCGAATCGAAAAGATTCGAATCGAATCGTGTCGAATCAAAAAGATGGAATCGAAACGAATCGAATCGAATCGAATCGAAAAGAATCGAATAGATAGCAAAGAATCAAATCGAATAGAAAAGAATTTGAATCGAATTGAAACGATTCGAAAAAATCGAAACTAATCGAATCATCGAATGGAAAAGAATCGAATCGAATCAAAAAGAATCGAAACGAACTGAATCGAAAGAATCGAATCGAACAGAATCGAAAAGAATTGAATCGTAATGTAACAAATCGAATCCAAATGATCGAATCAAGCCAAGTCGAAAAGAATTGAATCGAAAAGAATCGAATCAAAATGAAAAGAATCGAATAGAATCGAATTGAAAAGAATCGAATTGAACCGAATCAAATAGAATAGAATCGAACAGAATTGAATCGAATGAAAAGAATCTTATCGAATCGATTCGAAAAGAATTGAATCGAATCGAATGGAGAAGAATCAAATCAAATGGAATCGAAAAGAATCGAATCAAAGAGAATCTAATCGAAACGAAAAGAATCAATCGAATCGAAAAGAATCGAATCGAAACGAAAAGTGTCGAATCGAATCGAAAAGAATCGAATCGAACCGAAAAGAATCAAATCGAATCGAAAAGAATCGAATTGAATTGAATCGTAATGAAAAGAATCGAATCGAATCGAAAGAATCAAATCGAATCGAAAACAATTGAATCGAATGCAATCAAATCGAAAAGAATCGAATCGAATTGAAAAGAATCAAATCGAATTGATTGAATCGAAAAGAATCGAATCGAATCGAATCGAATCGCATCGAATCGAAAATAATAGAATTGAATAAAAATAATCGAATCGAATTGAGAATAATTGGAATTGAATTGAATCGATAATCGAATCGAAAAAATAAATCGAATCGAAATCAAATCGATTCGAAAAAATCGAATCAGATTGCAACGAATCGAATCATATTGAATTGATTTGAATTGAAATGAATCGAATCTAATCAAATCAAAAAGAATCGAATCCAAAGAATCGAATGTAGAAAATCAAATCAAAACAAAAAGATTCAAATCGAAAATCGAATCAAATTGAAAAGAATCGAATCGAATCGAATCAAAAAGAATCGAATCGAATTGATTCGCATCGAAAAGAATCGAATCGTATCGAATCGAAAAGAATCGAATCTATTCGAATCGAATGGAATTGAATCAAAAAGAATCGAATCGAATTGAAACGAAAAGAATCGAATAGATTCGAATTGGAACAAATCGAAAAAAATCAAAACGAATCAAATCACATCGAGTGGAAAAGAATCGAATCAAATAGAAAAGAATCGAATTGAATCGAACTGAATCGAAAAGAATCGAATAGATCAAATCAAAAAGAATCGAATCGATTCGAGATGAACCGAGTAGAATCGAGTCGAAGTGAAAAGAATCGAATCGAATCGAATCGAAAAGAATCTAATCGAAACGAAAAGAATCGAATCGAAGAGAATCTAATCGAAATGAAAAGAATCAAATCGAATCGAAAAGAATCGAATCGAAACGAAAACTGTCGAATCGAATCGAATCGAAAAGAATCGAGTTGAATAGAAAAGAATCGAATCGAATAAAATCGATAAGATTTGAATCAAATCCAATAGAATCGAAAAGATTCGAATCGAATTGAAAAGAAACGAACCGAAGTGAAAAGAATCGAATCGAATCGAAAGAATCAAATCGAAAAAAAAATCGAATCGAAATTAAAAGAATCGAATCGAATCAAAGCATAAAGAATCGAATCTAATTGAATCGAAAGAATCGATTGAATCAAATAGAGAAGAATCTAATGGTAAGGAATCGAATCGAAAAGAATCCAATTGTATTGAATCGAATCGAAAAGAAATGAATTGAATAGATTATAAAAGAATCGAATCGAAAGGAATCGACTCGAAACGTAAAGAATCGAATCGAAAAAATTGAATAGATCGAAGAATTGAATAGAAATGAATCGAATCGAAATGAAAAGAATTGAATCGAATCGAATCGAAAACAATCGAATCAAAAACAATCGAATTGAAACAAAAGAATCGCATTGTATTTAATCGAATCAAAAAAATCTAATTGAATCGAATCGAAAAGAATCGATTTGAAATGAAAAGAATCTAATCGAATTGATAGAAAATTGAATCGAATCGAAAACAATCGAATCGAATGGAAAAGAATCGAATTGTATGGAAACGAATCGAAAAGAATCTAATTGAGTAGAAAAGAATCAAATCAAATTTAATGGAATCGAAAA
>NW_023331906.1:0-48133 GCF_011100685.1 Canis lupus familiaris | reverse complement strand
CCTGGCTCCATCAACCTGTGGCAAGATGTCAGGCTGGAAATGTTTTCACAATAGGGATCTGGGCTGAAACTGGGTTTTGGGGACAGCCCCAAGGCTAGATTCCATGGTGGTACGTGGAGGTTTAACCTGGGAGGCCACATCCAATCAATAATCTGTGAGCCTGACAACAAGGGTAGGTTCCTGGCCAGGGTGGGTGAATGTAAGCTGAAGAATTACCTGACTTCCCTTCATGAGCTTTTGTGTTGTCCAGCAGGAGAAACAAAGTCAGGACTTTTGACAGGAGATATCCCAGGGCATGTGTGCCTCGTGGCAGGTTTGAGCTCATGCAGGAGACTTGTGGAAACAGCTTCTAGGTTTATGTATACAATGGAATATTCCTCAGCCATTAGAAACGACAAATACCCACCATTTGCTTCGATGTGGATGGAACTGGGGGTATTATACTGAGTGAAATAAGTCAATCGGAGAAGGACAAACATTATATGGTCTCATTCATTTGGGGACTATAAAAAATAGTGAAAGGGAATAAAGGGGAAAGGAGGAAAAAATGAGTGGGAAATATCAAGGAGGGAGACAGAACATGAGAGACTCCTAACTCATGGAAACGGACTAGGGGTGGTGGAAGGGGAGGTGGGTGGGAGGTGGGGGTGACTGGGTGATGGGCACTGAAGGGGGGCACTTGATGGGATGAGCACTGGGTGTTATTCTATATGTTGGCAAATTGAACACCAATGAAAAATAAATTTATTAAAAAAATGAAACATAGTATAAATATTAAATATTCCAAAAAAAAAAAAAAAAAAAAGGAAACAGCTTCTAGGGAGATTGCCTCCTCACATGGGAAATGCATCATCCCATTACCATCTGCTCTAATAGAAGATACTGCAGATGGACCACATCTTACCTCTGCCTCTCCACTTGTTGGTCAGCAACCGCAGTAAAGGCATGGAGATAAGAACAATCCATTGCCCAGTGATATTATTAAAAGTGCTCATTTTAATGGGAAAAGAAACCCAACTGAGTGGTGATAAGGGAACATAAAATACATGAGCCTCCTGTTACCAGAGGGTGAGATGAGAAGGTTTCAATACAGTGTTTTAGTTTCTTTAGAAGAAGCCATTGCAGTTGTTCTTCTGGCAGTGGACAGAGCTAATCCTGTCTTTAAAATTTTTGGTGATAGTGTGTGTGATGCACAACTTGGAAATGTATGGAATCAATACATTGTGTTGCATTAGGGATTTTTCCATTTGGAGACATCTAAGTAAATCAGTTCCATGTGGCGGCTCTAGCAAGTTGGGTCTCACATGCCAGTGATCATACAGAAGCAAAGAATCGAAGGAAAGATGGTACCTGCAGACTCCATAAGCAAGGAAGGGAACTCAGGGAGAGAATGGAATTTTAAGAAATCCCTCACAGAGTAAGAGCATGGGAGTGAAGACACTCTGGTTACAGAGAAGTGAGACAGTAGTGGATAAGGAGAAGCACCACCACCACGAAGGATTCAGACGCTGCCAATTCCTTCCAATGTGGCTGATTTCGCACTTGAAGTGTCCTAGATAATGTCTGGTAGAGCACCTTGCTGTCCTATGCTTCTTAACTGCAAATGAAAAATAATGCCAAACACGTTGGTCTTAGGAATGTGGGAGGGAGCCCAGAACCCAGCAGCATGGCCACTGGGGAGTCTCCTTGAGAATCTCTCTCCCTCTATTTTTCAGCCCCCACTTTCCTGGTACTCTGTGGTTTCTCTCTGGTCTCTCCCTGTCTCAAATAAATAAATAAATAAATAAATAAATAAATAAATAATAAATAAATAAATAAATCTATCTATCTTAAACAAGAAACAAACAATGAAACATGTTTGCATCTTTGCATATATGTTCCCACATCCAAGTCGATTAGATCCGTGGAGCCCAGTGTTAGTATTTCAGGGTGTGGGAAGCACTGAAGTCCTTTGGACTTTGCTACACTGACCTCCTCTCTCATGTACGACTTTCCAAATCAGGGACATTGTCAAGACTTTTTCAACAATGTGGTTTACTTTTGGGGTCTGCCATGCACAGTCTGGGTCCCTGCTCAGTGAGAAGCTCCATCTCACTCTCCAACTGGCACAGATCTATCGCCATAGGTTTCTAT
This sequence comes from Canis lupus familiaris, assembly GCF_011100685.1. NCBI lineage: Eukaryota > Metazoa > Chordata > Mammalia > Carnivora > Canidae > Canis > Canis lupus. The sequence continues at coordinate 46,000 of NW_023331906.1, read as the reverse complement.
CTCAATCAGACTAATGAATAAATAAAATGTCAAATAAAACCCTGATATTTTCTCTACAAAATTCAAAGTGTCACATTATTTTCTAATAACTGTGATATGTGCATGTTATAATCCATTCTGAAAGGAAGTAATTGAAACCTTAAATGCATGCATATTGACCAAAGTTTAAAACACCATGAGAACAATTGCCCAAATAATAAGAATCTGCATAATCATGCAAATTTACCTTTCAACAATGGATTTAGTCAATCTAGCCCCTAAGATATATAATTGTAACAGAGCATCCATTAGTTAACCTCAAAACCCACATTCATTCAGTCGAGAATGTCTTTCTGAGGTGTCAACCAAGGACCAAAATTGGACTGGAAGTGATCTGAAATCCCGTGTCCACCTCTTCTTTGTTAGGAGATTGTCACACAGATGGACAATAGTAAAGTGTTCTGGACAGGTTAGAGTTGCTGGGATATGGAGCAATTCCCTGAGGGAGAAGGGTCCTTGCCAGTCATCTTCTCTTCAGTCAAAGGTGGGGGTGGATTGTGAAGGGACCGTGATGTAATCAATACTATCTAATGAGGCAGGATGCATTTAACTCCTGAAATATAAGCATTCCATTCCTCTTTGCATTTCCAAAAATTATCAAGCATTTCCATATTTATAGGTTGACTTCTCAATATATATTTTGTGCACATAATTTCCTGAAAAGAGGTGTGTTGCCATCCAAGGCTGTAGGTCATCGGCTTACATGGTAGTTTGTCATTTCTCTGTGTGGGTGCCCTGGGTTTTCAAATTGGTGCTGGTTGTATATTACCAAACGCATTGCTACCAAGACTCCACCCATGCTTATTTGGACAAATAGTCTTTCCATATAAAGAGAAGATAAGCAATGGGATGAGGGATGCATGAGGACACGGTCAGACATGCTCACACCGACTCCAGGTCCTCAGCATCATTTCCACACTCAGTGCTGGCTGCTCACTTCTTCTAATCCTTTCACCTGCAACTTGCCCCTTTTTTCCCCAAGGCTGAGGGAGGGGAGGTTTCACCCAATGTGCTTTAAACTGTCCCTGAATGCATCTATTATTAATGTTTGCTATGAACCTAGATATTAAAATCCTCTAACAATGTGTCTATGTACATAATAAACTCAAAATATCTTCCACACAATAGTCGATCTTTCATAGTAACTTACAGTAGACATTAGGCATTTTCTATGTATCAACTCCCCGAGCAACCTTTTAAAATTGATTATTGTCATCTCAAGAATAAATGTATTTTATAATTGAGTGGAGTTAACTATGTAAAACAATAACAAAATACATTTAGAAAAGAAATATTATAGAGAAGAGGCTAGCTGTTAGAAGATAGGGGCCCCCATATCATCTCATCACTGGAACTTAGGTAGATACCTATCAAATCATGATGAATGCCCATGAATCCAAGCTCTCCGGTAAGATAAGAATTGCTGGAATGCTACAAGTAGGAAAGCAACTACTTCCTTTTTTTGAGTTCAATTTGCCAACATATAGTTTAACACCCTGTGCTCATCCCATCAAGTGCCCCTCTCAGTGCCCGACAGTCACCTCAACCCCACTGCCACCTCCCCTTCCACTATCTGTGTCCTCCATTGGGGACCAAGGCTGCCCCTCCCTCCCTGAGGGGACTGGGAAAAGGTCGCGTGGATGGAACTGGCTACAGACATGGAGATGTGATGGGGGTGAGGGTGGGCATTGACAGCCCAGATGGGAGGCATTCAGGCCTCGTTCCTGAAACCCAGCCTGTGGGCTGTGTGGATAAATAAAGATGACTTTCCAGCGTCAGTCTGACCTTTCCGTTGTGGAGTCTCACATTTTTCTGCCGGCACGCCCTGGTTCAAGTCCTTCATTTGGGAATCCCTGCATGGCCCAGCGGTTTAGCACTTGCCCTCGGCCCAGGGCGTGATCCTGGAGTCCCAGGGTCTATCCCCATATTGGGCTCCCTCCAGGGAGCCTGCTTCTCCCCCTGCCCCTGTCTCTCCCTGTCTCTCTCTGTGTCTCTCATGACTCAATATAGAAAATCTTTCAAAAGTATGTAGTGTTCATCTGAAGTGCATACTTCCCACTGAGTTCTTTATTTCAGTGACTCTAGTTTTCATTCTGGGGTTGGTTTTGTTGTTTTTTTTTGGCATCTGTTCTTCAGTATATTGTACTTTTTAATAGAATTTCAAGGTTTTTCTATGCCTTTAATTACATGAAAGTGTTAGTGGAGTGTTTGTGTAAATATGCCCTTTTTATAGCTGTTGACCATCCCTCACATGGATTGTTTGCTCGTGTGTTTTCTAATTTTGGATTGTGAACTCATCTTCAGCAGGGCTCTCCTTGTGACCTGGACCATGGTGGTGGTCCTACAGCATGATAGATTTTGTATCTAACATCTCAGAGGTAACACTGACATAAAACCAGTTTCATTCTTGGCTGTGGATTTCTATATCACACAGTTCACATTTTGGACTCAAAACCAGGGCAAGCGGTAGGCACGGATTTCTCTGATTTTGTTTTAAGATTTTTTTATTTCCCCACGAGAGACACACAGAGAGGCAGTGACACAGGGAGAGGGAGAAGCTGACTCCTTGCAGGGAGGGAGCCCGATGCAGGACTCAATCCCAGGTCCCCAGGATCAACTCCTGATCCACACAGGTGTTGAGCCTCCCAGACATCCCAGGCACAGGATTTTAACATCTCAAGGGAAATTTTTGTTAACTCAGATCCCAGTAAGAGACCTTTCCAATTCTTTGTGATGATAGTTGTTTTGTCCCAGATAAGCAGCAAAACCCAAGCCCCTAGCCAAATTTAATAATCTGCACACCACCCCATCCTAGACTGCCATTAACATCACCTCGAGTGCTTATTATCTCACCTTATTTTTTACAGCTGGACATTTCCTTTTCATTATCTAGGATTGGCTGCACCATAATTTGCCTAAATCCTCATTTTGTGCATTAAGGTTGTCTCACATATTTCTCTAACTCTCATAAAAAATATCACCATGAATAGTCTTACAGGTATTGAGAATTATGGGTGTTGTTTTGTATCTTCTTCATTGCATGAAATTGTTTTTTCAGCAGCATTCATCAACATCAGAAAGTCAAATTGTTGGAATCTCTCATACTGGGGATTTTCCTCCCAGGAAAGCAGAATAAAAAGATCTGGCAAGAGAGCATAGACTATGGTAAGAAATTCAATGAAATTATGAATCATAGATTCTGAAGTGGGTGAGGAGAGAAATCAAGATAACAGGAATCAGAATTAATCAGAAGAAAGTAAGAGTCAGTGGTTGTAGGCCCCAGTGAAGTAGGAACAATTCAGTGATTACCATGTAAGTTCAGGAAGTAGTAGTCAGAAAATGCAATGTATGAGACAAGATTTCAGGGGTGGGATAATTCTTGGGTCCTGGAAAAAACCAGGTAGGCCACAAGCAGCTGAAGTCGAATGGATGGGTGAATATTATTGATAAAGAAATCAAAGGAGAAGCCAAAGCATTGAACCTACATGGACACTGTGGATTCAATGGGATCATCTACATGGATAAAGACATCACTCAAGATGAAGGACTGAAGGGGTCCCTGGGTTGCTCAGTGTATTGAGCATCTGCCTTTGCTCCAGATCATGATCCTGGAGTCCTGGTATCTAGCCCCATGTCAGACTCCACAAGTAGTGGGAAATCTGCTTCTACTTCTCCCTGTGCCCCTACCCCAGCTGCTGCTGCTTCTCCTTCTCATTCTTTCTTCTTCTTCTTCTTCTTCTTCTTCTTCTTCTTCTTCTTCTTCTTCTTCTTCTTCTTCTCTTCTTTCTTCTTCTTCTTCTTCTTCTTCTTCTTCTTCTTCTTCTTTCGGCGTCTTCGTCTTCTTCTTCTCTCTCTCTCTCTCTCTCCCTAACTTTCTCAAATGAATAAAAATTTTTTTAAAAATGATGATGGACTCAAGACTAAGACTTTGAGATAAGTGCAAATTATTCACAGAAAATAAAAGGTATCCATATCAGAAGTGTCAGGGAAATGGTGAGTAGCAAAGTTTCTATGGGACAAGAGATTTTCTAATTGGAGGACAGGAAAAGTGGTATGAAGGAGTCAGAAGAAACAAGGAAAATACTCTACATCCCCACCTCAAAGAACTGTAGAGTCTGGGAGGAACGGTCCCTATTTAAGACATATGCAAAGGAAGCAGTATTTTCATGGAAAATCCAGGTTACAGTTAAAGCCAGGAGATTCAAGAAACAGGAAATCAAGAAACCGTCTAAGGAAACAGGAAGTTTTCCAGGCATGCAGCTGGACCACTTAAGGAATGCAATGGATGGTTGGGTGAAGTACGCAAGGATATGGATATTGGGCCAAGGAAGCACAATCAGAATATGATGGGGATAAGAGTACAGGAGAGAATACAGGACCAAAGGGGCCGATGATTTGGGTGATGGTCAAAAAATGCAAGAATAATAAACAGAGAGAACTGCTACATCAGACAAGGGGAAGGGCAAGGACACAAGAGTCTCCTAACTCACCTGACATGCAGTTGGGCATCTCAGGTAGTGAGCCAGGAAGGAAGCCCAAATGTAGGTACTGAGCACTTGGGAGCTGTTGGCCTCAGTCCTATTTCTGGCTACAGGGGAGGGTCAGGCAACACACCAAGGGACCCCAGGAACCAAGAAGAAAGCTACACACACTCAAGTCCTGTTCTAAATCATCCCCACAAGATCCTGTCCAGAAACATGGGAGAGGGTCAGCTGACAGTACTCTGTGCATGCTGTGCACCGTCCCACAGGCCTGCCTGCGACACCCCAAGTTTTGGCTCAAGTGTCAGTCACACCGGTTTGGAACCCACTGCCTGCCTATCTACTTCCCTGTCTGGCCTACAGTATCCTTGCGGGAAAATAGACATAATATCACTGACCACTCCATGTTCATGGAGGGACCTAAGTGATGCACAAGGGCTTTGGAGAGTGTAGTAAGTTAACCAGCTGGAGGCATGCACGTCCCACTTTGCCCACACCTGCTTCAGATCCATTCTCTTGGTGCGCAGCCCCTGACTGCAGCACAGCCCTTTCACTGATCTTTGCCTAGTAAGGGGCAAAACTACAGGTTATCCCAAGGCCTAGGGACTCCTGTGATATTTCTTCTGTCTGCTATTTCCTGGGGTCACTCTCCAACCTCGCACCCGGGGCCCTGTCCCTGGCTGGTGAGCCCACTGACACGCCCGGAGGGAGGGGCACACATATTTCATAATGGGCATTGAGCCAGGGGATGATGCGGGGCTGGCGTGGGACATAAAGACTGGGGTAAGTCTGAGCTTATGTCCAGTTACTCATTTGGTCAAGATGAGTAACTAGCCAAACGCCGTTTGGAGAAATGACCAAAAAGCTGCCTCAGATCTCCTGTTTCGACCCCAGGCTCCACCGACCTACTCTACTCCTTCCTCCTCTGGACCCCGTGCTCCACCTGCCTACTCTATTCCTTCCTCCTCTGGACCCCGCCCTCCACCTATCTACTCTATTCCTCCCTCCTCTCATTGTCCTTCCTCCTCTCGTCGTCCAAAGCCGCTTCCTCTTGTGTCCCTTTACGTCCTCAACACTCCCCAGCGTTGTCCACCTCTCTCAACTCACAGGCCTACCTGTTTCCCTCCTGTTCCTAGTGCTTTCCTTTCTAGCCGCGCTAACCTACAGGTTTCCCCACGCAATCCTTGCTCTATTCCTTCCAAAAGGTCCAGTCCCCGCTGTTTTTGTCTCGCTCCTGTTCCCTGTTTCCCCACTGTCTACTTTCCTCGTACTCCCCCTCCCAGCCCCTCGTAGACTTGAAAGTCTTATCCTCCCCAACCTTCCAGCCAACTCCAACCAGACCTCCGTGATTCACAAATCCTATCCTGGAGATGATTTCCCTGTGAGTGGGCCGGTCCTGATATCATCCGGAATTGCCAGAACAGTTGATCCCCAGGAGCTTGACTTGGTGAAGGTTGGGAACTCAAGACAATGCCAATGAACATTTAGCTCGGAGGGTAAGCCTTTTCCATGATGGCGTTTTCACCCATAACAAGGTTATTGTACTATTCTCTGTATGTTACCTTCATCCTTGGAAATCGCCTTCAGATGCCGGAGATACCTTTAGCAAGATCCTTTTTTCCAGAAAACCTGTTTCTTTCCTCTCTTTCCCAATTAGCCAGCCTGAATGAATTCTACATTTATAACTGGTTTCTCCGTAGAATTTGGTCTGTGACCACAGAGCAAACAGCAAGACCAGGGACACAAGGTAGAGAAGAGTGAGTGGAAAACATCTCATCTGATCTCTACACGGGTGAGTCCTATTGATCTGCCCTGGATGAAAGTGAATGCGAGAATGGGCGACCCCTAAGAACTCACACACAGAGCACAAGACCCCTATTATAGACATACAAGGATTCAAGGTTCCCTGGTCTGGTTCCTCCAAGACTCTATTGTCCTGCACCCTAGGACTTGTAGAAACGTACTAGGGATTTTCTGTTTTGAGAAATGCCTCCGGCAAAAAGGTGCGGGGGCGGGGGGGGGGGGCGGCACCTCCCATTATCTTGTCATCAAAGCTCTGAGGGTTGAACCTCTGGATCCCAGAAAAAGGCAGGTACCAAGCCTAGAAGGCAAGGACACATCCATATCCTCTCCAGATGATAGCATCAAATAAACTTATGGTGTATATTATATAATGTTCATCATATATATTAACAATTAACATAATAATATAATATATGTATTTATCATATATATTTAAAGTTCTCTTAAACCAAGTACAGATTCAGTGGAATCTCAATCAAAATTGTAACACATATATTTGGAAACTTGATAAGCTGATTATCATTTCCACAGACAGGCAAAAGACCCAAGAATATCCATGACTCCCTTAAGAACTGGTAGGAGTAATTTTCCTGCCAGACACCAAGACTTACCACAAAAATTGTAGTAATTAAGATCGCATAGTATTAGTGCCAGCATAAACAAATAGATAAGTGGCAAGAAGAGTCCAGACCCAGGTTCACACCTATGTGGACACTTGACTGAAGACAAAAGTATCATAACAGAATGATGCAGATGGACTGTGTTTGCAACACATTGGTTCTTGGTCAATTGGATACTTATAGAGAAAAAAATTAAGCTAGATTCCTACGACATAAGCACACTCAAGGATCCACTTCAGGTAAAAATTACATCTAAATGTGAAAGAGCAAAAACAAATTGTGTAGGATCGCTCGGGTCATCAATGGCTATTGAGCACTGGAGACGCACTGTAAGGTATAAAATTTACACTGGATTTTAAACATAGTATCAACAATCAATAAAACATCTCAAGAGTATTTATATTGAAATATTGATGATTTGGACATACTGGATTCAATAAAACATATTTTTTTAAAAGATTTTGCTTATTTATTCATGAGAGACACAGGGAGGGAGAGGCAGAGACACGGGCAGAGGGAGAAGCAGGCTCCATGCAGGGAGCCCGAAGTGGGACTCGATCCCGGGTCTCCAGGATCAGGCCCTGAGATGAAGGCAGCGCTAAACCGCTGAGCCATCGGGCTGCCCATCCCTACAACATGTTTGAAATTAATTGACCTGTTTCTTTTTGCTCTTTTCATTAGATACTAGAAAATTTTGTGCCCAATGTGGCTTGTTTCAGATTTTTATTGGACAATACTGACTTGAAGGTCATGTGAGAAAAATATTTTCACAGCATCAACTAGGAAAAATGTCTTAAGTGTCACTTAGAAAGCACGAAGCAAACCATACCCTGGGAACCTAAGTGTGCAGAACACACGGCTCCCAAAAGGGCTTATTATATCCCTATTGGATAAAGAACTCCAGCAAAATGGTGAAGAAAAGACCAGCGATACAAAAGAAAACTAGGAAAAGATTGGTAACAGGAACTTCACAAAAGAGGATATCCAAGTGACTGACGGGCATACAAAAAATGTGGCCAACCTCATTAGTCAATAGGAAAAAGCAAATCAAAATCATAATGAGAGGGGTGCCTGGGTGGCTCAGTTGGTTCAGTGTCTGCTTTTGGCTAGCCCTACTAAACCAATCGTATCTCTTTGGAAAACCCCATTTGGCTATGGTTGGTTCAGTTTTCTTCTTATATATTGCTTGACTTAAATTCCTAATGCCTTGTTAAGGATTTTTGACATCTGTGTTTACGAGGTTATTTATCTTTAGTTTTCTCTTTTGTACCATTTGTCTGGTTTTAGTGTTGATGTAATGGTAAACTCATCATGACTTAGGAAATGAGGTTTTTGGCTGGCTCAGTCGGTAAGCATGTGACTTTTGATCTCAACCCAGGTTGGTGGATGAAAGCTTTCTTAAAATTTTTTTAATCGAAATAAAAATAGCCAAAACCAATGAGCTGGGAAATGTTCTTCCACTCCCGTCTAATGGAAGAGTTTGGGGAAGAGTGGTATTTTCTTCACTATAGGTTGGACCCACTGACCAAGAAGACAGTTGAGCCTGGAGGCTATCTTGTGGAAAGTTTTTCAATTATAAATTTAAAAAGAGTTATTTACAAATGAAATTTTTAAAAATAGACATAAAGCTATGCAGATTTTCTATTTCTTTTCTTTGTTTTCATTTCTGGTCAGTTCTGGAAATCTACACCTTCACAGAATAATCCATTTCATCGAAATCTTCACATTTCTATTGGTTGCTTTTCCTCCTAGCTATGGGTCACATTTTCCTGCTTCTTCTACTGTCTGCTTTTCTAGTACTTTTCAACCGATGCTGTCCTTTGCGAATGTTCTATTGCTGAGTGCTGGATTTGGCTGTGTTTCTTTCAGACGTGCTGGAAATTCTTCCGGGAGGCAGTTTGGCCCCGTGTGGATCCACCTGAAACTTCCAGAGCTTGTTTGGAAGCCGTGTTAGGATAAGGCTAAAGCAACCTCTTCTCTAAGCTAGCGGAGTCCAATTACTGAGATGTAAACTTCTGAGGGCCTCTATCCAACCCTTTCAACTAGGACGCTCTACCCTGTGTGCTCACAACTCCGTCCTGTACACATTCTGGGTGTTGCTGGGCTCACAGCGTTGCCGTCGTCCCTTCACCGAGTTTCTGCCTCTTAGTGCTGCCCAAGACTTCAGGCCTTTCCTTACACATCCCTGACGCTCGCTCTCCCTCCTTCCCCTCTCCCCTCTCCAATTTTCTGCTCCACAATTTCTCGGCCACCTCACATGCCTGAACCTCAGTCTGTGTCTCCTCACCCAAGTGCTGTCACCTGCTCATCTTGGCTTCTGCTTTCCTGCATATTTCTCCAAGCAGAAAGCTGGAGCAACTGCAGGGCTCATCTCCTTTGCCTCCCTTTTCACAAGGAGTCATAGTGCAGGGCTACTCGGTACCCAGGGCCTGCATTTAAAAATCTTGTTTTATTTTTCTAAGCTCTATTTGGTGTCTCTGTTCTCCTTATGCGAATAAACACTCCCTCTGTCCGGGAAGCAGATGTAGGGCAGGGGATTGGTGGCAAGATGCTCTCGTACCTAGTATGCAAAAGGCATGTTTGCTGCTGCTGAGCCGAGTGGGTGGGACTTGCTCAGAAGTCTACATATTTAAACATGTCCTTCTTTCAGTTTCTATCCTACATTACAATCAGGTTGTTGTAATCAAAAAACTAAAAAAAACTCATGAATGAATGTGCACTATAGGCACAGACACAGGAAACTTATGTTTCTCTTTTCATCTTTAGCCAAAGGAATGCCAAGCACTTAGTATAGCTGGTTAATCTTGGTTCAAAAAGTATACAATCTTGATGGATTCTGATTTTTTTTAAAGATTTTATTCATTTATTCATGATACACACACAGAGGCAGAGACATAGGCAGAAGGAGAAGCAGGCTCCCTGCAGGGAGCTCGATGTAGGACTTGATCCCAGGACCCCGGGATTGCAACCTGAGCCAAAGGCAGACGCTTAACCACTGAGCCACCCAGGTGTCCCGAATTCTAATATTTTGTGATGTCAGTGGCCACAAACGTAACTGAAGATCTCGCCTACTTTAAATCTTTTCACTATTTTCATCTTCTTAGGTTCTGTCAGCAGCAGCTTTATATCACTGTTTATACAAAAGAGGAAGGTCCTGGCCTACGCTTAATAGCACGTGGTGATTCTATGGAGTCTAACCTTTCTTGCAAGGTTATCTTTCCTTGCACAAATCCATTATGTGCTGGCCTTTCTCAGGCAGCTCTCCACCTCCTAAATAGAACAAACCTAAAGAACCCTGTTGTCTCTGGGCAGGAGGACAAAGCTCCCCCAACCACAGAGAGTTGGTCCAGTCCTAGTTTATAGGAATACTACTATAAGACTGAGCCTGTTGTAGGGTTTTCAATCACCGCCGTTTGAAGGTCTGCCCTCATGCTGGAGTGCCTCCAGGGCGTGGTTCCAGCTGCTGCACAGCAGCTCACCATCATGCAGTGCTTATCTCCTGGGTAGTTAAGACCTTTTGTACGATTGGATAATTTTCATGTGTTTCTTCAGGAAATTTTCATGCATTCCTTGTCAGGTGAATTCCACGAGAGTTGTTTGTTGTTAATGTGGGTGGCATGTTTCTATTACATTTTTCTAGAAGTTGATTTCCCTGTTAGCTGTCTCTGTGCCTGCTTCTAATGGAGAGGTTGGGACAGGATTCAAGAAAAATCTGCAACTTCAGACACTGGCTGAGAAACTAGAGGACGGGGCTGTTATGTTTTTCTATGCTCCAGTATGTTCAACGCATCATCTGAGTTTAGATGCACACTGATGGCCTGGAAGCTCGCCCCCTACAGTCACTCAGCTGGCGGGTCCTGGGCTGGGCTGGGACCCCATAATAACGTGGGGCTGCAGGGGAGAGGAGATGAAACCACAGTGACTCCCACCTCCCTTCAGAGTCTCCTCGGAGCCCCAGGCCTGTGTCGGGGGAGGGCGGCCGGACCCCTGGGCGCGGGCCAAAGAATGGCCAGTTTCACAGGAGACTACGACGGTCTCGCTAGTTCTCCCCGAGCTAAGAGTGCGGCTCCTGAGCACAATGATGCTTCCTCTCGACTCGGGCTTTGTAAGATAGTGAAGACTTCAAAGGCTCATGTTTGAGCCTTGCTAGAAAAAGGCACCCAGCTGTGGCTCACCAGAAGCAACAGAGGTGCTTCTCTAGCTCAGCTGCGGTGTGAGCCAGGGTGCTTGTTTCTGAATCATGTTCAGGTCTATGTAATGACGTCAGCAGAAGAAAGCTCACAGTCCTAACTGAGATGATCTCCAGGCAGCCAGCCAACATTTACCAAACACCTCTATCTTTCCGTACTAAGCCAGGTCCTGGCAACGGAGAGATGGACCAGATATATTTCTTGCTCAGAAGTGACTTTCAGGGATCCCTGGGTGGCGCAGCGGTTTAGCGCCTGCCTTTGGCCCAGGGCGCGATCCTGGAGACCCGGGATCAAATCCCACGTCAGGCTCCCGGTGCATGGAGCCTGCTTCTCCCTCTGCCTGTGTCTCTGCCTCTCTCTCTCTCTCTCTGTGTGACTATCATAAATAAATGAAGAAAAAAAAAAAAGACTGAGGTACAGGGCAAGCCACTCTGGTGGGCTTTCTTAAAAAAAAAAAAAAAAAAAAGAAAGTGACTTTCATGTAAAGAAAACAATTTAGCAAAGTGTTCTGGGAACTATAGATGTGGAGTAGACCATGCCTCAGAGAAAACTTGGGCGAGGAGCTACAGGGTCCAGACGGGTTTTACAAGATTACACGTGGGCTCATTATAAATCGGTTTTCCCAGACAGACACAGGGGAAAGAGCCGTGCAGGCTAAGGACAAGGAGCAGCAAGAATTAAAACAAGGAGCCACTCAGTAGGTAGCGGGGTTCAGGAAACTGCCCAGGTGTCTGTACAGCTGTCTGGACAGATGTGTTCACGACTGTGTCTCACAGACACACGTCCTGGACTGTGCTGTGTCTTGAATGAACGAACACATAGATGAATAGATGCAATATTGAGTGTGAGAGAGCATGGGCTCTGCAGTCAAAGTGTAATATAGGAAGTATCTAGAGTAGTCAAATTCCTCGAGAAAGGAAAATGGTCCTTGCCAGAGGACACAGAGCGCAGGGGGCCATGGGAAGTCGTTCCGTGGGGATGAAACAATTCTGGAAATTAGTTTCACACGAGGCAAATATGCTTAAAATTCCTGAATCACATCCTCAGAAATGTTTCCAATGGTAAATCTTATGTGAACTTTACCACAATGACATTTTCTAAAATCAAAAACTGTGAAGTCCCCATGTTACATTCATTAGGTTCTTGAGTCTCTATTATCCCACCTGTAATCAGGGACAGAGAAACTTTTTCAGATTTTTTTTTTATTTTAAAATATTTTTTTTTCAATTTTTATTTATTTATGATAGTCACAGAGAGAGAGAGAGAGGCAGAGACATAGGCCGAGGGAGAAGCAGGCTCCATGCACCGGGAGCCCGATGTGGGATTCGATCCCGGGTCTCCAGGATCGCGCCCTGGGCCAAAGGCAGGCGCCAAACCGCTGCGCCACCCAGTTATCCCTTTTTTCAGATTTGAAACCTCGTCCGTTTCCCGAGCTAGACGGGGGAGTTTTGATCCAGGCAAGGGCTTGATATGGGACAGGTCTCTGACTCCTCCCCAAATCTCTTTTAGCCAATGACTGTCGAAGGGGCGGTGCAATCAGGTCCCTAACCTGCTGGGCCTGCCGCCAGAGGGTCCCGTCCAGGCTGCTGCAGGAGCAGCCCCAGGAACCAGGCCGGACCTCGAGAAGCCGAGGGAAGGGGAGTCGCGGGCTTCAGGCTTCAGAAAGAAGCGAGGCAGGGGAAATCCCTTCTGGAAGGAGGGGTGAGGAGGTAGCTCCACGTGCCCGGTGGCTGCTATCCTCGGTTTTACCACTCTGGATTGTGAGGTCCTCGCGAGCTGAGCTCCTAGTTACCCCCGGATAATGCTCAGCAGGTGTCTGGCCGAGGGTGAGTCTTCAAGAGGGCGGGACATTAACGCTGTGATGTGAAGCTCTGCCGGTGTTTTTCTACAGTTCACACAATCACCAGAAAGCCCGTGTCTTGGCACCAGAACCTGGAGGAACCTGCAGACGGTAAGTCCCGTGGTTTGGGAACAACACTGAGGTACAGCACAGACAGGCAGCTGGCTGGAGAGACCTTTCAGGGTAGTGTTACCTTGGGCAACACTCTGAGCCTCAGAAAGCTGGACTCACACTCACGAAGCTCACAGGACCGTCAAGCATAGGGCCGTCCCATTAACTGTCAAGGCCAGAAAAATCCTCCTAATGGCCTTCCCAGGGCATTCATATATTCAGTTATCAAACGTGGAGCTGTTCCCAGCAGAGGTCCTGAAGTCATTTTAACGGACTTCCAAGCCTGGTTCTACCACTCGTTAACCATGTGACTTTGAGCCAGTAATTTTAAATGTCTCTGAACCTACCTTCACATAGTGGTGAGGTTAGACAACATCACGTAAGTACTCAGGACCTAGAATATATGTCTTGCCGATCTGGAAATGCGACTGTTTTTCATTAATACCATGTGATGGTCCCTCAGATGGGGCCGGGAGTGGAGACCTCATACCGTGCCGATGGAGACAGACAAGTAGGTAAGGAGTAAAATGGGAATGGCAACAACAGAACACACGCATGCCCCTGGTCAGACAGTGTGGACTTCTGGGAAGGCTTCCTGGAGGTGGAGGTGGAGAAGCTCAGGATCAAAGACCAGGAGGACATTCTGAGTTCTATGGAAAGACAGAGGAATGAGAGATGCCAGCATGGCCCAAGATATGGCGGTAGTTTGGCCTGGCTGGAGTATACAGGTGCACGGGGCAGTGCTCAGAAACAATGGAAGAGAGGTCTTCGGTGGAGAGCACCATCCTTCCCGGCGGGCTATCCTCCCTCCCTCCTTGGAGTAGAATTTGATGCAGGAAAGATACGAGGTCGATATAGGAGCACGGGGGGTAGGCAGGTGGGGTGGGCAGGAGGAGGGAGGACTCCATAGCAGAGTGGAGACAGACAAGTGAAAAGAGCAGTAGAGCGTCGGTAGAGGAAGTGAGGATGCTATCTGTCCTGGAGAGGCGAGCCCAGCTCGAGGAAGGGAGAGGAGGTGGGGCCTTGCAGCACTAAGATGAACAGGCAGCGAGGGACCTGAACGCTAGCCAGGATTGCCATGCTAACGGCTTATCCTAAGGATGCGCTCAGCCGGGTGCCATGTCCTTCGTTCTCAGCCATCTCGCTGTAGGTGGATATTGGCCCCAATTTACAGTTGAGCAAAGTGAGGCCTGGAGAAGTTAGACCACCTAGTTAGGCTAGTAATGGAAGGGCCAGGAAGGGCTGACTATGAAGCCCAGGTTCCTGCCGTTGTCAGGCTGCCGCCCTCCAAGTGAGACTTGGTAGGGGGGAAGCTGAAAACGAAAACTGAAACCTGTGCAAGTCCTCAAGCTAGGGAGTGACAGGCACGTGTGGGCTTGGCAGCCCCAGCTCTTGCAGGAGGGAGGATGTGGCCTCTTACAACCCTCCCCCGCACTCCGTCATGGCCACATTGGCCCCGCTTGCTCCTGCCTCAGCGCCTTGGCTCTTGCTTCCTGTCCGGTGCTTCTGTCTGCCCCTGCCTGAGGCTGGCTGCTGCTTGGCATCGGGAGAGGCCTCCCCTCGCCGTCCCGTTCTAGAGTTGCCAGCCCTGCCTGTACCTCACCGTCGGGTTCGCTTGTCCCCTTGTGTAGCATGTCCTCTGTCCCCCCAGCCAGACCACCAGCTCCAGGAGAGCAGGTACCGTGCCTGCCACACTCTGCTCTACTTGCGGGGTCCAGGAGAGTGCCTGGCACAGAGATTGTGCTCAACAGATATGTGTTGCGAGATGAGGGTTGCAGGCCCTTGGCAGGCCCCCGAGGCCAGCTGCTGAGGCCGGGCCGAAGGACCCAGGAATTCTCGGCCCCAAAGCCTGCTTCCCTCAAGACTCATGCCTCTTCTCCTAGCCAGGTTCCTAAATCTTATCCACCAGGCCGCTCAGGGGCCACGGAAGAGATACCCAGACACGCAAACAGAAAGCCCAGAAATTGGACGGGACTCTGAGGCCTAGGTAAGCATGGCTCCTTGCCTTGGGGAGGCCCAGGGGCAACAGAGGCTGTGGCTAAGAGAATGGTATAGGAGGCCAGACCGCCTGGCTTTGACCCCTGGCTACCACTTACTAGCTGTGTGACCTTGGGGGAGTCATCGAAGGTCTTTAGTGCTTGTGGTTCCGCAGTGGAGCAAAAATGGAGATATTACAGCATGAGGTGTGTTCACGGTGCCCAGAGCAGGCCTAACCCACAGCAAAACACACCCCCTTTGATTGGAGAGGCTCCAGGAGCGGTGAGGAGCCCGGGAAATGCAATCGTCAGCAGTCTCTCCCGAGATGACATAGGGCTTCTGGTGCTAAGACATTTCCGAGAACTTCCTGCCACGCTTGTCTCTTGTGTTGCTCCCGTCTTTCGTCACACGGAAGTTTTCCGTTTTGAAGTCATCAGATGTGCCGGTGTTTTCTTTTCTTTTTTTTTTTTTGTGCCGGTCTTTTCCATCCCGGGGTCTGGGCGCTGTGCCTTGCTTAGGAAAGCCTGCAATATCCAGAGGAGCAACACGACTGGCTTTCCTTTTGGGCTTTTCCTCAAGTTGTCGTGTCTTTTGAACACGTGGCTTTTAGGCCATCCGTGCCTTTTGCCCCTGAGGTGAAGCTGGAGACGCTGATGCTCAGCTGGCTCAGAACTTCCTTCCCTCCCTCCAAGGCACCGAGTTCTGGCGCCCCCCGTCTCCTGGGGCTTACTGCTCCTCAGCCTCCTCCTGACGCCCAGCCTCTACTCCTCGGGGAGGTCCTGCTCATCCTTCAGGAGCAGCCAGGAGTCCCCTGCTTATAAGGTCCCGTTAAGGAACGTGCGCCCCGTGCTCTCCACCCTGCAGATTAGGGCACCTTGCCCGTGTTCCTCTGGAGCATTGCATGCCTCCTGTCCCCCACCATTCAGCCGGATTCCATTACCAATGGAACATGGTGGCTCTGGAGCCAGAGAGCTTGAGTTCAGATCCCAGCTACCGCACTTTGGGGCTGTGGGGCCTGAGGAGGAATGGAAAGCAGAGCTCATAGCGCCCACTGAGCAGTCCCGGGCTCGTCCCGGCCCCTTGGTTTGACCCAGTTGTCTTCCTCTGCTGTGGGTGCACCCTTCCCAAGGACGGCCCACATCCTTAGCTCTTGCCTTTCTACCTTTGTACCGTGTGGTCCGGCCTTCCTCCCGTTTTCTACAGCTCCTGCTAGGGCATGTGTCTCTGCCACAGGGCAGCTGCAGGGGGATTGGGGTAAATAGCTCAGTTCTAATGAAGGGAGGGAGGGAGGGAGGGGGTTTGAAGGGGAGGCAAGAGAAAGGAAGGGTGGAGGAAGAAGGAGGGAAGGAAGGGAGGAGGGAGGCACGGAAGGAAGGAGGGAGAGAGGAGGAGGAAGGGCGTAGGAAACAGCTGTTCATTTACTCTAGCTTCTATTTGCCTGTGGGCCTGCACCCCGGGGAGGGCAGACTGGGAGACCAGAGGGTCCAGCAGGGAAGCCCCACCCCCACAAGGGTTGCTGAGCCTGAGAGAACTCCATCAGCCCCAGTGGAACTTTGGGCTCCGTCCCCCCCAGCCCAGAGCTGACCTCGCCCGGGACATGCAGACAAACCCAGTCACAAAGTGGGGACACTGGGAAAGCCACACTCAAATACCTCCAACTTCTGCCCTCTTGGTAAATTTGAGGAAAATGTATCCTTTCAGGCAATTGTGAAGGTTAATCTTACAACTTCTCTAAGTCGTATGTGTCAGCGGTGCTGTTGCTTCTCTGTGTAACCACGTCAACCACGTCCATTCTTTCATCCCAGGAGTGTGTGCTGAGCCCCTGGGGTGCGCTGGCCCAGGCCCCACGGACTCTGAACCCAGGTTGCCCTCCCTCCCCGGGGGTTGCCTTCTGATGCCCACCATCTCCTCTCTGGGTCAGCCCGGAATGTGACGAGCGCAGGCTGAACCGTGTCAGGGTGCACAGCGACATTGCGCCCCACAAGGCTAAAGCGTGGAGCTGGCGAGAAGATGATCGCCTCGCGTCGTATTCAGCGCCCACCTCGGTCTCATCCCTGAAACCCAGCGTGTGGGCTGTGTGGATAAATAAAGATGACTTTCCAGCGTCAGTCTGACCTTTCCGTTGTGGAGCCTCACATTTTTCTGCCGGCACGCCCTGGTTCAAGTCCTTCATCTTGGGAATCCCTGCGTGGCCCAGCGGTTTAGCACCTGCCTTCGGCCCAGGGCGTGATCCTGGAGTCCCAGAGTCGAACCTCAATGGATGCCTGCTTCTCCCCCTGCCTCTGTCTCTCCCTGTCTCTCTCTGTGTCTCTCATGACTCAATATAGAAAATATTTCAAAGTACATAGTGTCCATCTGAAGTGCATACTTCCCACTGAGTTCTTTATTTCAGTGACTCTATTTTTCATTCTGGGGTTGGCTTTGTTGTTTGTTTGTTTTGGCATCTGTTCTGCAGTATCTTGTACTTTTTAATAGAATTTCAATTTCTTGTTCTATGTCTTTAATTACATGAAAGTGAAAAAAAATAATTACATGAAAGTGTTGGTGTAGTGTTTGTGTAAATATGCCCTTTTTTATAGCTGTTGACCGTCCCTCACATGGATTGTCTGCTCGTGTGTTTTCTAATTTTGGATTGTGAACTCATCTTCAGCAGGGCTTTCCTTGTGACCTGGACCATGGTGATGGTCCTACAGCATGATAGATTTTGTATCTAACATCTCAGAGGTAACACTGACCTAAAACCAATTTCATTCTTGGCTGTGGATTTCTATATCACACAGTTCACATTTTGGTCTCAAAACTGGGGCAAGCAGTAGGCACAGGATTTCTTGATTTTGTTTTAAGATTTTACTTCCCCACGAGAGACACAGAGAAAGGCAGTGACACAGGGAGAAGGAGAAGCAGACTCCTTGCAGGGAGCCCGATGCGGGACTCAATCCCAGGTCCCCAGGATCAACCCCTGATCCAAAAGTAGATGCACAGGTGTTGAGCCACCCAGGCATCCCAGGCACAGGATTTTAACATCTCAAGGGAAATTTTTAACTCAGATCCCAGTCAGAGACCTTTCCAATTCTTTGTGATGATAGTTGTTTTGTCCCAGATAAGCAGCAAAACCCAAGCCCCTAGCCAAATTTAATAATCTGCACACCACCCCATCCTAGACTGCCATTAACATCACCTCGAGTGCTTATTATCTCACCTTATTTTTTACAGCTGGACATTTCCTTTTCATTATCTAGGATTGGCTGCACCATAATTTGCCCGAATCCTAATTTTTGTGCATTAAGATTGTCTCGCATATTTCTCTAACTCTCATAAAAAATATCACCACGAATAGTCTTACAGGTATTGAGAATTATGGGTATTGTTTGTATCTTCCTTGTTGTATGAAATTATTTTTTCAGCAGCATTCATCAACATCAGAAAGTCAAATTGTTGGAATCTTTCATACTGGAGACTTTCCACCCAAGAAAGCAGAATAAAAAGATCTGGCAAGAGAGCATAGACTATGGTAAGAAATTCAATGAAATTATGAATCATAGATTCTGAAGTGGGTGAGGAGAGAAATCAAGATAACAGGAATCAGAATTAATCAGAAGAAAGTAAGAGTCAGTGGTTGTAGGCCCCAGTGAAGTAGGAACAATTCAGTGATTACCACGTAAGTTCAGGAAGTAGTAGTCAGAAAATGCAATGTAGGAGTACATGATTTCAGGGGTGGGATAATTCTTGGGTCCTGGAAAAGACCAGGTATGGCCACAAGCAGCTGAAGTCGAATGGATGGGTGGATATTATTGATAAAGAAATCAAAGGAGAAGCCAAAGCATTGAACCTACATGGACACTGTGGATTCAATGGGATCATCTACATGGACACTGACGTCACTCAAGACGAAGGACTGAAGGGGTCCCTGGGTTGCTCAGTGTATTGAGCATCTGCCTTTGCTCCAGATCATGATCCTGGAGTCCTGGTATCTAGCCCCATGTCAGACTCCACAAGTAGTGGGAAATCTGCTTCTACTTCTCCCTCTGCCCCTACCCCAGCTGCTGCTTCTTCTTCTTCTTCTTCTTTCTTCTCTTCTTCTTCTTCTCTTCTTCTTCTCTTCTTCTTTTATTATTATTATATTATTATTATCCTCCTCCTCCTCCCCTCCTCTCCTCATCATTCTTCTTTTCTTCTTCTTCTTCTTTCTCTTCTTCTTCTTCTTCTTCTTCTCTCTCTCTCTCTCTCTCTCCCTCTCTCTCTGGCTAACTTTCTCTAATAAATAAAAATTTTTTTTAAAACGATTATGGACTCAAGACTAAGACTTTGAGACAAGCGCAAATTATTCAGAGAAAAATGAAAAGGTATCCATATCATAAGTGTCAGGGAAATGGTGAGTAGCAAAGTTTCTATGGGAGAAGAGATTCTCTTGCCTGAATTCTTCAGAAGACTTGTGGGGTTTTCCTGCCTTTCCCCATGCCCCACTGTAAGATTCTACATGGAGCAGCCATCTCAATCCACTTAAACAAAAGTAAGATCCTCTTACTCTTCTGAAATCATTTGAAGGCTCGCCCAGCTCAGTCACTGTAAAAGCCAAAATGAGGATGGTGGTCAAAAGGCCTATGTGATCTGTCTGCCCTTCCTGGTTTCTTTTATCACAACCTCTATGTCTGCCTTCCTGACCATCTGCGTCTTCCTTTACTGTTTCTCAGAAACCCATACAAGTTCCCACCCTTAGACTCATTCTAGCTCGTTCCCTTGCCTAGAAAATTCTTTGTCTAGAATTTCTCTTAGAAAGCCTTCTCTTGCTTTCTATACCCAGAGGTAACCTGTTCATGAAGGCCTACATTGATCATTTATTCAAACAGTAAATCCCATCTCCGTGGCACACCTCATTTCCGTTGTCCTGCTCCATTTTTTCGTTGCTACACGTCTCTTTCTAAAACGCAATATGATGCTTTGTATTTGTTGCTAATTACTGGCTTCCCACTCTAGGAGCTTCACCAGAGCAGGAACTTTTGTATCTTTCCGTCTCTGCTCTACCCAACAAGGTGAAGACAGTGCTTTACATAAGATAATAGCTTATTGAATAATTGAACAAAGTATGAGATGTGGGTGGTATGGCCATAGACTTTCAGAATAAAAATCAAAGTCCAAAGGTTATGATCAGGGTCCTACATATTCTGGCCCCGGAACGCTCTCTAAACTGCACCTCAATGGAGTCCATTCAAGTCATGCTCCTCCTTCATGGGCCCTCTGAGACCCAGTTATCTCTGCTGCAGGACAGTTATCTCACTTTGTAACTCTCTGTATTCATTCATGTGATTTTTTTTCTTTCAAGATTTGATTTGAACTCAAGTTAATTACCAATTAGTGTAGTATTAGTTTCATGGGTAGAATTTAGTGATTTGTCACTTGCATAGAACACCCAGAGTGTTCATTACATGACGTGCCCTTCTTAATGCCCATCACTCATTTACCCCACCCCCCTCCGCACCTCCCCTGAGCAACTCTCAGTTTGTTCCCCAGAGTTAAGAGTCTCTTGCAGTGTGCCTTCCTGTCTGATTTCTTGATCAATGTCTGTCTCTGCACCATAAGCTTCAGGAGACTGGGTTCCTTGTTTGGTTTGTTAATAATCATTTTCCCTGTACCAACCATATTTCTGGCTCAATAAAAATGTGAATGAATCATGGATGGATGGATGGATGGATGGATGGATGGATGGATGAATAAACAAAAGTAATGAGTAAGTTTTTTATCCTTCAGATTCAAAGAATAGTATTAAATCAAAGTATAGTTTAAGGAGGGTGACTGGGTCCAATTGAGGCCATTCAGACACGTGACTCTGATGCTATAACTTAAGGATACATTTTTTTCTTTTTTTGTTTAATAGTAAATTCACTTTTTATTGGTGTTCAATTTACCAACATACAGAATAACACCCAGTGCTCATCCTTCAAGGGCCCCCCTCAGTGCCCATCACCCATTCACCCCCACCCCCCTCCCTCCTCCCCTTCCACCACCCCTAGTTCATTTCCCAGAGTTAGGAGTCTTTATGTTCTGTCTCCCTTTCTGATATTTCCCACACAAATCTTCTCCCTTCCCTTATATTCCCTTTCACTATTATTTATATTCCCCAAATGAATGAGAACATACAAGTTTGTCCTTCTCCGATTGACTTCACTCAGCACCATACCCTCCAGTTCCGACCACGTTGAAGCAAATGGTGGGTATTTGTCATTTCTAATGGCTGAGGAATATCCCATTGTATACATAGACCACAGCTTCTTTATCCATTCATCTTTCAATGGACACTGAGGCGCCTTCCACAGTTTGGCCATTATGGACATTGCTGCTAAAAACATCGGGGTGCAGGTGTCCCAGCGTTTCATTGCATCTGAATCTTTGGGGTAAATCCCCAACTGTGCAATTTCTGGGTCGTAGGGCAGATCTATTTTTAACTCTTTGAGGAACCTCCCACAGTTTTCCAGAGTGGCTGCACCAGTTCACATTCCCACCAACAGTGTAAGAGGGTTCCCTTTCTCCGCATCCTCTCCAACATTTGTGGTTTCCTGCCTTGTTAATTCCCCATTCTCACTGGTGTGAGGTGGTATCTCATTGGTTTTGATTTGTATTTCCCTGATGGCAAGTGATGCAGAGCATTTTCTCATGTGCGTGTTGGCCATGTCTATGTCTTCCTCTGTGAGATTTCTCTTCATGTCTTTTGCCCAGTTCATGATTGGATTGTTGTTTTTTGGTGTTGAGTTTAAGAAGTTCTTTATAGATCTTGGAAACTAGCCCTTTATCTGATACGTCATTTGCAAATATCTTCTCCCATTCTGTAGGTTGTCTTTAGTTTTGTTGACTGTATCCTTTGCTGTGCAAAAGCTTCTTATCTTGATGAAGTCCCAATAGTTCATTTTTGCTTTTGTTTCTTTTGCCTTCGTGGATGTATCTTGCAAGAAGTTACTGTGGCCGAGTTCAAAAAGGGTGTTGCCTGTGTTCTCTCTAGGATTTTGATGGAATCTTGTCTCACATTTAGATCTTTCATCCATTTTGAGTTTATCTTTGATTGTATGGTGCAAGAGAGTGGTCTAGTTTCATTCTTCTGCATGTGGATGTCCAATTTTCCCAGCACCATTATTGAAGAGACTGTCTTTCTTCCAATGGATAGTCTTTCCTCCTTTATCGAATATTAGTTGACCATAAAGTTCAGGGTCCACTTCTGGGTTCTCTATTCTGTTCCATTGATCTATGTGTCTGTTTTTGTGCCAGTACCACACTGTCTTGATGACCACAGCTTTGTAGTACAACCTGAAATCTGGCATTGTGATGCCCCCAGCTATGGTTTTCTTTTTTAAAATTCCCTGGCTATTCGGGGTCTTTTCTGATTCCACACAAATCTTAAAATAATTTGTTCTAACTCTCTGAAGAAAGTCCATGGTATTTTGATAGGGATTGCATTAAACGTGTACATTGCCCTGGGTAACTTGACATTTTCACAATATTAATTCTGCCAATCCATGAGCATGGAATATTTTTCCATTCTTTGTGTCTTCCTCAATTTCTTTCAGAAGTGTTCTATAGTTTTGAGGGTAGATCCTTTACCTCTTTGGTTAGGTTTATTCCTAGGTATCTTATGCTTTTGGGTGCAATTGTAAATGGGATTGACTCCTTAATTTCTCTTTCTTCAGTCTCATCATTAGTCTAAAAAGGCCACTGATTTCTGGCATTGATTTTGTATCCTGCCACACTGCCAAATTGCTGTATGAGTTCTAGCAATCTTGGGGTGGAGGCTTTTGGGTTTTCTATGTAGAGTATCATGTCATCAGTGAAGAGGGAGAGTTTGACTTCTTCTTTGCCAATTTGAATGCCTTTAATGTCTTTTGTTGTCTGATTGCTGAGGCTAGGACTTCCAGTACTATGTGAATAGCAGTGGTGAGAGTGGACATCCCTGTCTTGTTCCTGATCTTAGGGGAAAGGCCCCAGTGCTTCCCCATTGAGAATGATATTTGCTGTGGGTTTTCGTAGATGGCTTTTAAGATGCGAGAATGTTCCCTCTATCCCTAACTCTGAAGAGTTTTGATCAGGAATGGATGCTGTATTTTGTCAAAGGCTTTCTCTGCATCTTGAGAGGATCATATGGTTCTTGGTTTTTCTCTTGCTGATATGATGAATCACATTGATTGTTTTACGAGTGTTGAACCAGCCTTGTGTCCGGGGATAAATCTACTTGGTCATGGTGAATAATTTATTAATGTATTGTTGATCCTATTGGCAGTACCTTGTGAGAATTTTTGCGTCATGTTCATCAGATATTGGTCTAATTCTTTTTGGTGGGGTCTTTGTCTGATTTTGGAATTAAGGCGTGCTGGCCTGAAAGAACGAGTTTGGAAGTATTCCATCTCTTTCTATCTTTCCGAACAACCATAGTAGAAGAGGTATGATTTCTTTAAACGTTTGATGGCATTCCCCAGGGAAGTCTTGGGAGGTTTTGGACTTTGTGTCTTGGGAGGTTTTTGATGACTGCTTCAATTTCCTCCCTGGTTACTGGCCTGTTCAGGTTTTCTATTTCTTCTGTTCCAGTTTTGGTAGTTTGTGGTTTCCAGAATGTCCATTTCTTATAGATTGCCTATTTATTGGCGTATAGCTGCTCATAATTTTTTTAAAATCTTTGAATCCTTCGTGTTGGTAGTGATCTCTCCTTTCTCATTCATAATTTTATTAATTTGAGCCTTTCTCTCTTCTTTTAATAAAGCTGGCTCATGGTTTATCGATCTTATTAATTCTTTCAAAGAACCAATTCCTGGTTTTGTTGATCTGTTCCACAGTTTTCTGGTCTCTCTTTCATTGAGTTCTGCTCGAATCTTTATTAACTCCTCTTCTGGGTGTAGGATCTTTGCTGTTTTTCTCTAGCTCCTTTAGGTGCAAGGTTAGCTTTTGTATTTGAGTTCTTTCCAGTTTTTGGATGGCTGCTTGTATTGTGATGTATTTCCCCCTCAGAACTGTTTTTGCTGTATCCCCAATATTTTGAATGGTTGTATCTTCATTCTCATTAGTTTCCATGAATCCTTTTAATTCTTCCTTAATTTCCTGGTTGACCCTTTCACCTTTTAGCAGGATGGTTCTTAACCTCCACGTGTTTGAAATCCTTCCAAACTTTTGTGATTTAGTTCTAATTTCAAGGCATTATGGTCTGAGAATATGCAGGGGATGATCCCAATCTTTTGGTATTGGTTATGACCTGATTTGTGACCCAGAATGTGGTCTTCTGGAGAAAGTTCCATGTGCACTTGAGAAGAATGTGTATTCACTTGCGTTTGGATGTAAACTGTAGATATCTGTGAAATCCATCTGGCCCAGTGTATCATTTACAGCCCTTGTTTCTTTGGAGATGTGCTTAGACGACCTATCGACCTGTTGAGTGTAGAAAGTGCTACATTGAAGTCATCAAGTATAAGTGTATAATTATCTAAGTATGTCTTAACTTTGTTATTAATTGATTAATATATTTGGCAGCTCCCACATTCGGGGCATATATTGATGATTGTTAAGTCCTTTTTGGATAGGTCCTTTAAGTATGATATAGTGTCCTTCTTCCTCACTCACTACAGTCTTTGGGATAAACTTTAGTTTCTCTGATATAAGGATGGCCACCCCTGCTTTCTTTTGAGGACCATTTGAATGGTACATGGTTCTCCAACCTTTTATTTTCAGGCTGTAGGTGTCCTTCTGTCTAAAATGAGTCTCTTGTAGACAGCAAATAGATGGGTCCTGCTTTTTTATCCAGTCCTGCTTTTTTACCCTGAGCCTTTGATGGGGTCATCAAGCCCATTCACGTTCAGAGTTACTCTTGAAAGATAGGAGTTCAGTGTCATCATGATACCTATTCAGTCCCTGTTTTTGTGGATTGTTCCATTGGACTTCCTCTTAAAGAGAAATTTTGTGAGTCTCCCTTAAAATTTCTTGCAGAGCTGGTTTGGTAGTCACATTCTTTCAGTTCCTGCCTATCTTGGAAGCTCTTCATCTCTCCTTCTATTCTGAATGAGAGCCTTGCTGGATAAAGTATTCTTGGCTGCATGTTCTTCTCATTTATGACCCTGAATATATCCTGTCAGCCCTTTCTGGCCTGCCAGGTCTCTATGGAGAGGTCTGCTGTTAATCTAATATTTCTCCCCATAAAAGTTAGAGATTTCTTACCTCTTGCTGCTTTAAGGATCTTCTCTTTATCTTTCGAATTTGCACGCTGCAGTATTAATTGTTGAGGTGTTGACAGATTTTTATTGATTTTAGAGGGCAGATCTCTCTATTTTCTGGATCTGAATACCTGTTTCCCTTCCCAGATTAGGAAAGTTTTCAGGTATGATTTGTTCAAATACATATTCTGGACCTCTGTCCCTTTCAGGCCCTCAGGAACCCCAATTAAATGTAGATTTTTCTTCCTCAGACTGTCATTTATTTCCCTTAGTGTATCGTGATCTTTTAATTGTCTCTTTTTCCTCAGTTTCCCTCTTTGCCATCACCTTGTCTTCTATGTCACTCATTCTTCCACCTCATTAAACCTCATTGTTAGGACCTCTGGTTTGGATTGCATCTCATTTAATTGATTTTTAATTTCTGCCTGATTAGATCTAAATTCTGCAGTCATGAAGTCTCTTGAGTCTTTATGCTTTTTCTAGAGCCACCAGTAGCTTTACAATAGTGCTTCTGAATTGGCTTTCTGACATTGAATTGTAATCCGGATTTTGTAACTCTGTAGGAGAGAAGACTGTTTCTGATTTTTTTCTTTTGAAGTGAGTTTTTCTTTCTAGTCATTTTGGTCAGTACAGAATGGCCAAAAAAGTTGTATTGGGAAAATGAGAGAAAGAGAAGATAAAGAAGAAAAGAAAAAGGAGAAAAAGTGAAAAAAGAAAGGAAAAAAGAGAAGAAAAGAAAAAAGGGGGGGAAGCAACAGAAATCAAAAAACAAAAAACAAGGGGGAGTATCCTCTGATTGTGTATACTGTAAATCCCTTGACTTCCCCTGGAAATTTTCAGTGCTGCTTGGTCAATAATTTTTTTTCCACCTGGATGCAGGAGTGTCCTTGCTCTCCTGTGTCCTCCTGGCTTCTGCCTGTTCCGGGGGGAGCCGATGGACCTTGGGCTGTGTCCCTGGTGCCCTGTGCTCCCAGGCTTGCATTGCTGGAGTCACACTCCCGGCCCCGCAGCCCCCTCCATGCACAGCCTGTGCCAGAGCCACCTCCAAGCTGATCCCAGGGCTGGTCAGCCACCTCCACCTAGAATGCACTGAGTACTGTCAGCTGACCCTCTCCCATGTTTCTGGACAGGATCTTGTGGGGATGCTTTGGAAAAGGACTTGACAGGAGGGAGAGGAATGGTACTCCTTGGTCCCTCACCCATCAAGTGGGGGAAGCTCTAAGAGAGGGTATGGTCAGAGAAGCTGGCAGAGAGAGATTTGTGTTGAAGCTGTAGCAAATGTAGGTCTCCTCTCCACCCTGGCCCCAGAATGCAGTCAGACAGGTACACCATGAGCGACTGGGAGACTGACATGTGTCCCTGGAGTTTTGGGGATGAGTAAGATTGGGCCTCCTTCCCACCTGGGCAGTACTTAAGGCAGGAGGGTGACAAGAGGCCCCTGAAAGGAGGGAGAGGAGCCGGCAGCAGCAAAGCCTGCACTTCCTTTTGGTGTTGCAAGGATGTGTGTAGCATGGGCTGGCTGGATGCTGCATGTACATCCTCCCAATTTGGCTGCTGCTATGAAACTTGACTTTGCTCCTTGGTCTCTGCTTTCATGGATGCTATACTCTAAGGGCAGACAGTAATCAAAGACTCACACGCATAAATATAAATCTAGTTGTCAAAGTACTAATGTAGAAGGTACATGGTGCTACAAGAGCATTTAATAGGTACATCAGTCTAGTTAGAGAGATCTGGGAAGCTTTCCTTGAGGAAGTGATATATGAGATCCCAAAGTAAGAGTTAACCAGAGGAACCCTAGGGGGGGAGGGTTGAGAGCATTTCGAGGGGGAGAGAGCACCTTATACTAGCTTCCTAATGCCAGGAGGTGCAAGGCACATGCAAGCACCAGAAAGAAGGCCAGTTAGGCCGAAAGCCAGGGAGAAGTGTGTGGAGAGGTGCGGAGCCAAACAGGAAATGCATTAAACAATTTAAAGCTTGGAACGATCTTCTGAGACTCCTATTTTGAATAATCATCCTGGCTACAATGAGGAGAACACATTTTCAAGGGGATACGTGCAGGTGTAGACCTCTTTCATTAATTTTCCCTAGAATTTTGTGGGGGCATTTTGATCTTCAGAGCATTTCTTTTTGAGATTCAGAAAGGTCTCTTATACTTTGGGATATTGCCTCTGATCCACTTACCATTTCCTTCTTTGGAAATTCTTTAATACTTGCAGGTTGGATCTTTGCAACTCACCTTCATTCTGTAATCATACTTCTCTTTCTTTTCCCCTGTATTTGTATTCTACAAATACTTAAATTTTTGTGCAAGGTCTTTTGTTCCATCTACTGTCTCCTGTTCAGGCTATATTTGATGACTGTGTTCACTTCATTTGAATGGACTTAATGCATTCTTATCTCAGCCTCTTCTCTTTGACAGGGAGGGGGAGACCGAGACAGACACAGGATGGAGAGAGAGAACAAGACAGGGAGGGAGACGAGTGAGAGACCAAGAGACAGGAAGGTAGACACAGAGACAGGGAGAGAGAGACAGGGAGGGACAGGCCGAGGTGTAGGGATTGAGGCAAGAAAGACTGGGAGGGACACAGAGACTGGAGAGAGAGAGAGAGAGAGAGAGAGAGATGGGGACAGGGAGACAGGGAGGGAGACACGGAGCCAGAGAGGCTTCGTGCCTCCAGGAGCGATGGGGTCGTCCACGCCCCTCAGGACTGAGCCTGGGTGCCCGATGCCCCAACTAGACTAGTGGGTGGAGGCCCTCTCGGGTCCCCTCTAGGCTCCGTGGAGGGCGGGCCTGTCTGAGGACACTCCCCTGGGGCCTGGAGGGGAGTGTGACCCTGAGGAAAGTGTGATTCTCTAGGGACCAAGAGAAGTCACACCTGGAGCTAACCATGGGCTGCAAAACAAGCAGGACACATCATTCGGGCTGGTGGGTACCTGTGCATTTCCTTACCTGCAGCGATTGTTTTGTGACGTGCACTTCTACCAAGACTCGGGAAACCGTGCACTTTGATCTAGGGAAGTTGTGATTACATACTTACACTTGAACCCAGAAGAACACCTAGAGACTCACACACCCAGGAGCTAAGGCCTCTGTAATTAATGCTACGAAATACTTCAACAGTCCTACCGTGTCAACACGAGGATTCCCGCGAGGCCCGGAGAATTGGATGCTGTAGCATAAATTAGTAACTAAGGGACCCGGGGTAATAGGAAGCTAGAAGTTAATATATCGAAGAGATATTTACTCTCCAGGTTCCTTCTTGATATTCTCTGTCTTTTTTTTTTTCTCTGTCTTTTTTTGAATCGTTGTCAGTTTCTGTTGTCTTAAGTATTCAGTCCACGTCCCACCCCTTACTTGGCAACCACGTGTATGTTTTCTGTATCTGAGTTCAGGTCATTGTGTTTTTGTTGTCTTGTAGTCTGTTTGCCGGGGAGGTTTCTATGTTTTAGATTCCACATATACGTGTACTCATGCGATGCTTGTCTTTTCTCTCTCTGATTCATGTCCCTTAGCGTGCCCCCCATTGGCTATCATGAAACCTGTGGCGATGAAAACGGGCGCGCGTGTGTATCATTGTGAGTGACCAGTTTCGGGCCTGGAGGACCCAACCACGTGCAACGGGCCGTTATTCCTAGGTAGAAGGCAAATGTCCTCTTTTCTCTCTATGGGAATCTTCATTTTATTAAGTAAATACCGTCTGTCTGAAACCTTAAGGAACCATTTACTTTTTTACCTGACACATTACACCGGGGAACCTATCCTGGACAATGGAAACATTTCGTTTGGGGCTTCACATGATCTTTGTTCACTCAGCTTCAAAAATGACATGTTTCTTAACTACTGGGAAAACGAGGAGTCACTCTCGTGTCTGCGGCAGAGACAGGAGGCCACACGGAGGACGCCAGGTACACACACGTCCCAGAGGAGGAAAGGCCGCAGAGACAGAAAGGCAGGGGCTGCAGGGACAGCAGGGAGGGCATGGGCACGATGGTCAGTAGTTGGCTGTCTCTGGTAGAAATGTGGCCCAGGTACCATCTGGTCTCGCCTGTGTGACACTGGGAATGGACCTAAAGTACCACGATGTATAATTTAAAAGCATCAGAGGAAATTTTTGTACGAAGTTAACATCCTTTATTACAAACAAAACTCATGATGCAATTATAGAGGCTTATGAAAAACACAAATACAGAAACAGCACACGAGAGGGGAGGGGAAGGTTTCAGTTGTGCTGCAGCCATCACGAGCTGTTGCTCGGGGGACGAGGCTGGTGGCTCCACTGAGGCCGGTGGCTGATCCGGCCCTTCGACGAACTCAAGAGGGGGCACTGAGGCCTGCTCCACCTTTTGGAGGGGCCAAGGGTGCAGGTGGCTCCTCCGGGTCAGACAGTGAATCAGAGGTGTGACCAACACCTGCAGTGGCTTCGAATCAGCAGGTGCCATCTCGCCTCCTCGCAAGCACTCCACTCCAGCAGCCAAGACCGGCTCGATCACCTCTGGCTCTGATGCTTCAGCAGGCCCTGAGGTAGGAGCTAGCTGCGCCGGGCTCTTGAGGTGGTTCAGGATATTGCTCTGGGGCGGAGGCTACTTGCTCCACTGAGACAGGTGGCTGCTCCGGCACTTCCAGGAGCTTGATTGCAGGCTCTGGGGCCTGCTCCTCATCCAGGTCAGCCAAGGGTGCAGGTGGCTCCTCCAAGTCGGGACACTGAGTCAAAGGTTTGACCACCACGTGCATTGGCTTTGACTCAGCAGCTTGCATACAATACACTCAGCTCTAGCAGCCATTCCCGGCTTGAACAGATCAGGCCCAGAAGCTTCAGCAGGCCCCACAGTCAGAGCTGGGGTGGGCTCCTGAGGTGGTTCAGGGTGTTGCTCGGGGTCCGAAGCTATAGCCCCAAGAAGACAAAGTATCATCACCAGGACACACTTTCCACGTCCCTCTCAAATCAAGGACACTCTTCCCACCATTCAAGGTGTGTGAGTGCAAGAGCCCTGGGAGGTCTCCCCAAACTGCAGCCCATGGGGATGGGGTGTGAGCCTACCCTGTGCTCCCGGCCCAGCTGCATGGAGGCTGGGTCTGTGTGGCCCATCCTGTCCCCAGCTCGGCCACCCCAGTCCTCCTCATCCTCATCGTCTAATTCCACGAGCTCCAGGTAACGTTGGGCCCGGTTTTCCAGGTCTGAGCCTGGCGTGTTGAGCCCCATGAATGCCAGCAGCTTCCTCAGGGAGAGAAATTCCGGTGGCTGATGAAATCCTCCCGAAAGTAGTCCAGCCAGATGTCCAGGATGCAGGAGATGGAGCTGGAGGTACGGATGGGCAGAGGCATTGGATGACAGGGCTCCCTCACACCAAGGTGTCCTGGGGAAGCCCTGCAGGAACTGGGGCCCTCGGCCTCCCACATGGGGCTGTTGGAGGCCAGTGCTGCTCCTTGTCCACCTGCCACCTGGTGGTCCTGCCTGCCACAGCCCTGCTCACTGAGGAAGGGCTGGCACGAAGCCTCTGTGCGTGGGAGCCCATGACCAGCGTGACCATCACTGTCTTTCCCGGGGAACCTTCCCTCCCGTGGGTCTGCCCTGCCTCACTCACGAGGGGCCCCCAGGGGGTGTCCTTCCACTGACTCTAATCTCCCAGGGGCGGGGGCCGTCTGGTCCGTGAGCACTCACTGGCCCTCCTGAGCACCTGCCGTGCACCTGGGTCCAGGTGCCACCAGATTGGTGAGTGCGATGCTCCCCACACCCTCTGCTCTGGGTCCCAGGTGGCGGGGAGACAGAGGGCTTTGAAGGGGGCAGGTGTGGAGAAGGACTCCATTAGAGGTCCCAGTGCTCTCCCACAAAGCCCGTATCCCATCCACAGCTCTCCTTTCCTCTTTTCTCAAAGGACCCATTAGACCTTCACCCTGTCACAGGAATTGCAGACTTGTGGGGTGAGGGTCCAGCAGCCCCTCCAGCCCACACCCCTCGCGGCCCTCCTGGAGAGGGAAGGCTCCCCTGCATGAGCCAGGGCTCACTCACATTTCCCACTGGTCCAGGATTCCTTCCTTCTTGCAGGAAGCTACAATGCATCGATATCCAGAGGGGGCGGGGGTCATCACAGGAATCCTGTGGACCCGATCTCTCCTCATAGCTGCTGTCACCCTCTGACCTCTGACTAGTCCGGAGCCCTGGGGGGCCGTCAGCTCTGTGCGTGGGGTCATGGGCAGCTCCTGGAGAAGCACCTGCACCTGCTGGCGCTTCCTGAATGCTTGAGGAATGAAAGGGCTCCGGCCAGGCCCATGGCCGATATCCAAGTGGGCCTGGGCGCCCCGGTGTCCCCGGGGACCCCTACTGCGAATGCCCCAGGATACAGACCCCAGATGGACTCAAAACTCCCTTTCCATGGTAAAACAGGCCAGCTCAAGACCCTGGTGATGGTGGGGAGGCGGCACAGGCTTCGTCATGGGGACAGAACGACGACTGCTGAGCACAAGCACAGCCCCTCTAGCCGACCTGTCACAGGCCAGGCCCGGGGGCTGCCCTGCGGGACCCGACTAGGCCCTGCGTGACTCTACTCCAGTCGGAGGAGCAGCCCCAGGGGCCGGGAAGGTCAGGAACATTCCCCAAGACTCCCAACCAGTAGGTGGCCCATCCCCCTGGGCTGTGGAGTCAGGGTGCTCACTTTGCAAACAGCAGGTCCAGCACCTCTTCAGGGGTGCCATATTCCTCCAAAACATTTAGGAATTCAAATAGGAACGGATTGTCCAAGCGCAGCAAGGCAGGCACCAGTTCTTCTACCTGCTGCTCCAGCAGCTCCCTCCGGCTGGGGGTGGTTGGGCAGATCTGATTCCTTCTCAGGGCTGAGGCCCTTTCAGCCTGAGGTGGGACAGAGGAGACGTGCAGCCTGCACTGTAGCCTCCAGACCACCTGGGAGTTGGAGCGCAGACCAAAGCCCGAGCTCTCAGTGGCTGCAGGGGACGGGGGGGGGGGGAAGGGGGGGGCAGGAGTGCCCACAGCAGGAACACGGGGCTTGACGCCTGCGGCTCTGTCACTTAGCATCTGACTCTTGGTTGTGGCTCAGGTCATGGCCTCAGCATCCTGGGAACCCGCCCCTGGCAGGCTCTGCGCTTGGGGGCCGAGTGTGCTTGAGGAGTCTGTGTCTCCCTCTCTGCTCCCTGCTCTCTGCCTGTCTGTTAAACAAACAATCCAATAAAGAAATAATCTTAGAGGATAAATTTTCAAAAAAATTTGGATCAATACAAGGACCTAGTGGGAAAGGTCAGTGTCCCACGTCCACTTGTCAGCTGAGTTTTGGCAGCACCTCCCTGCATTAACGGCTTCACCCCTTGTCAAACCCCAAATCTTAAAACTTCTCTGTCATATTTTTAAAAATATTTTAAAATAAAAGAGAAGCTTTGAAAATACACCAAGATAAGTTTCTTCTCACATCCAACTAAATGTTTTGATATTTTACATGTCTCCTCCCACTACATCTTTATAAAAGCAAGCAACATCGATAATCCTTCATCTCAATTGCAAATTGACTCCCTGTCAAAGCATTTTCAAAAAATACAAGAACTTTCATAGTGGTGACATAGAATATCAAATGTCAAGTTGAATTTGAGCACTATGTGCCTCGTAAGTGGAACTTCACAACAATATTCTAGGCTTGATTATTTATTAAGAGAGCTTAGAATCCCATATAAGGCTAATGTTCTGGTGATTGCCCTACAAGTCATCACTACACTAATGTCCCTTTTTGCTCCAAAGTATGCTTCAATGTGTGTCTGTGTGTGTGTGTGTGTGTGTGCGTGCATGCATGCATATGTGTGTATGTATGTTAATATGTAATTTGAAAAATATAGTCAACCCTTAATTTACTCTTCATGATGATGTTAAATTAAGTTAAAATGAAAGGAATGTGGTCTGGTCTTGACTCTTTCAATGTGTTGCTATTTCATAGTTCCTAACACTTTAATTGTACTGAAATGAGCTTCCCACATTACTTAAGAGGGCAAATATTTGGATCCGGATTACCTTAAAATTTTGCAAGATTTATAAAAGATATATAAAGCTTGTTAAAATAATTTGTAAATTATTACATTTCATAAAAATACAAATTCGAAAATAATAAAATAGGCTTGAAACTAGAAAATAGTAAAGAAACTTTTGTCTGCCTTGATACTTATAGTTAGAGAACATCAAGCCTGATATTGCTAGGACTAATAAACAGCTGGATCACCAAGCTGACTATTCCCTTTGAAAGGTTATCCTGACTTTGGAATGGCATGAGTCAGACTCTAAAGGAGAATAAGTGTCTCTGAGGACGTTCAGATATGAGCACCAAGAAGGTAATGAGCCTGGAAATCCTCTGATACACAGAAAAGTAATAAGAATTGGGGAAAATCTTAAATGAAAAAACTATGTGTATCCAACCTGAAACTATTTAAAAAGCTCTCATCTAAAGAGAGTTTATAAAGAGCCTCATTCAGTTTATGAAACAAAAATAGAAATGATGGCAGGGATTTTATGAGAAAGCACATTCTAATCAATCTAAGAAATAACGTTCTAACAGCAATGTTTTACTTTTGGAGTTAGTAGCTTATTATCCCCCAAATCAGATGAAGTTAGTGGAGTTGGCTTTCAGTGAATTTGTGCTCTTGGTGAGATGCTGGACTCAGAGAAGTATTGAGGTTCCTTCCATTTCTAGGGTTTCTTTTTTAAGTACTGATACCACAAAAAGTGTTAATGAATTTCCATGGTTCTCTCTAACTTTCAAATAAAGAACATATCAGGCTACATGATACCTACTTACTTAATATTTTATATGTGCATCTTATTTTTTTTATTAAAGTTACAGACCAGAATATGTCATCTACCTCTATGTATGGAGATATAAAGATACATTCATACACTATATCTATCTACAGACCAGTATATGTCCTATCTCTATCTATAGATATGGTATGCAGCTATATCTATATCTACATACCTATACCTATATCTATATCTATATCTATATCTCCATACATAGAGATAGATGACATATTCTGGTCTATATCCTTAATGCCAGAAAAGCAGGATTAATTTTTCCTGATACATTTTTTGACTTTGGCAGACAATAAAGAATGACCTTAAAAAACATTAAATTTCTCAAAAATATAATAGAGAAAAATAAAAATGGCTCATTATTCCACTTCCCAGAGATAACCACTATTAATATGTTGGTTCATATTCTTTTCCTCTTTCTGTTGATAATAGACTAGTCAAAATATATTAGTCTTTTCACACACGTGGAATAATACTATTAATACTAAAACTATGTTTTTCAAAGTATTTCTTGCCTTTTCTTCCACATAGATTGATCTTCTTCTTTTGCGTGACTCTGTTGTATTCTATTCAATGAACCTAAGTTTATTTAACTGATATCCCAGTTGAATAAGGGGCTTGTTTTGAAACCTTAACTATTATAAATGATGTTGCATAATATTTATAACAATATTATCTTCACTACAAAGACTAATAAACATCTCTCAAGTACTTAGGAGGTGCCAAACTCTTTCTTACACACTTTATAGACATCATTTCATTTAATTCTCAAAGGATAGTGAAATCTAGACATGCTATGTAACTTGCCTAAGCTCACATATCTAGAAAGTAATGCCATTAGAAACGACAAATACCCCCCATTTGCCTCGACATGGATGGACCTGGAGGGCATTATGCTGAGTGAAATAAGGCAGTCGGTGAAGGACAAATATTATATGGTCTCATTCATTTGGGGAATATAAAAAAATAGTGAAAGGGAATAAAGGGGAAAGGAGAGAAATGAGTGAGAAATATCAGAGAGGGAGACAGAACATGAGAGACTCCTAACTCCGGAAAGGAACAAGGGGAAGTGGAAGGGGAGGTAGGTGGGGGAGATGGGGTGACAGGGTGATGGGCACTGAGGGGGGCACTTGATGGGAGGAGCACTGGGTGTCATACTATATGTTGGCAAATCGAACTCCATATATATATATATATATATATATTAAAAAAGAAAGTAACGAAATGGTAATTACAACTCAGGTCTGTCTGATTCTAGAGCTAAAGCTCAACACTCACTCAGCAAATACTTCTGTGCATACATTTTTGTATGACTTGTGTTAGTACACACATGGTCCATTTATAAACATAGTATCGCTGAGTCAAAGGTTATGCAATATTTGAACCTCAAGCTGTATTTTCTCTTTTTTTAATATATTTTTTCAATTTTTATTTATTTATGATAGTCACAGAGAGAGAGAGAGAGAGGCAGAGACACAGGCCGAGGGAGAAGCAGGCTCCATGCACCAGGAGCCCGATGTGGGATTCAATCCCGGGTCCCCAGGATCGCGCCCTGGGCCAAAGGCAGGCGCCAAACCGCTGCGCCACCCAGGGATCCCTCAAGATGTATTTTCAAAGTAATTTCCAAAAAGTTTTACCGATTAGCACTATTGCAGAAAATCAGAGCACTACTTTCTCCATACTCTTGCCAGCATTGTGTAGTATTTATCTTCCCCCTCCATATGATATGCAAAATAATTTGTGTTATTAGTGTTGTTTCAATTGTCATTTCTTTAATAATTTACTGTTTTAGTAATAAAATGTATATATTTAAATATCATTCTTGTCATCAGCTGTTGCATTATACCTCATATGCCTATCATCTCTGTTTTGAAGACATGGCATAAAATTCTCAAGAAAGTTTCTTTTTTGTGCATTTGTTTATGTGTGTGTGTGCAGTACATTATTCATTCTCTGTGTCACCGCATGTATCCAAATTCCTTGTTTTTCTTTTTTTTTTAAAGAATTTTATTTATTTATTCATGAGAGACACACACAGAGACAGAGAGAGAGAGAGGCAGAGACACAGGCAGAGGGAGAAGCAGGCTTCCTCAGGGAGCCTGACCCAGAACTTGATCCCGGGACTCGATCCCGGGACCCCAGGATCACTCCCTGGTCCAAAGGCAGCCGCCCAACCGCTGAGCCACCCAGGGATCCCTCAGTTAAGGTTTCAGGACTTGGGCAAGGTAACTGACTAGAGAGTAGGAACACACTATTTAAAGTTGCTTTTTTTCTCATAAAAATGATGGCAGTTATGGAAAGAGAGAAGAAAAAGTTTTTGAAAACTAACGTGATATGAGTTAATACATGTATACACACATGCATATGTACGTGTTCTTTAAAAGAGTGAAGAGTTCAAGGGAAAAATAACATTAAAAGAAGAGCTGTTCAAAATTTTTCTTAAATTTTAAAAGTCCTTCAGAAAATCAAAAGTGATTAAAGATTTTGAGGTCAAGAATTCTTAGAAATTAAGAAATCAACTCACCATTTACATTTCTTTTAGAGTCCCTCTATAGGAGCACCTGAGTGGCTCATGGGTGACCATCTGCTTTGGTTGGCTCAGGTCATGATCCTGTGATCCCAGGACCTGGGATCGAGTTCTGGATGGGCCTCCCCATAGGGAGCCTGCTTATCCCTCTGCCTGTGTCTCTGCCTCTCTCTCTGTCTCATGAATAAATAAACGAAGTCTTTAAAAAAATAAAAAAAAAATAAATTCCCTCTATACACTCCAACAAGTGCATATCACATTGCAGAAAAATGCACCGGAGTCCACCAAATGCTACCAAGTCTAGGAAGTAGTCAGGGTTAACATTTATTCCAAGTGGAAAAACGTGGCACTCAGCTACATCTAATGGCATGAAGATCAACTAAGGCACACAAAAGCACTTGTTTTTTGTAATATATTCAAAGGTACAGCCATTTGCTGTGCTTAGCATTCTCAAGACGATAGTTTTGTCAATGGTAATAAGAGTAAGTATGATTATGTTATAGAATTATCATCAATAAAAACAAAAGTGTCATAAGTGGTGTCCTTAAGGTTGGAACCAATTAGCAGCACCTGTAATCATTCTCCTTAATTATTCTCATTTTCTTAGAGGAGAAGAGAGGAGAACTTAATGTGTATCAGGTTAAGTGTTTCCTCCCTAAAGTTAAATACTCTTTTCTATAATAATCTCTAATGAATGCATGTTTGATATTTTATACTTCTTTTCTTTTGCATGAGCAGACCTACTGACATTTTTCACCTTGTTCAAGCAAAAATGAAAAGAATGCTAAGTAATTACAATGTGGAAGTAGCCTTTTTCTTTTTCTGAGTGTTACTTGGAAGAATGCATCTTGCTACAAAGCCAGTATTTTTTCTTCAATTAATATAAATAAGAAATGGGACAGATTAAGGGATTGGGTATGTGGTTTATCTCTGGTCTGTAATTTGTTTAAAAAGCAACTCCTATTTCTTTTCTAACCCGTTCATTTCTCTCCTCTACATAGCTTAAAAAAGAAAAAAAGACCACCTACATCCACACAATATCATGTCCCCCAAAGCCAAACTTAAAAAAAAGGAAGCATCAGTAAAATATTTATTTAACTTTTCTGCTCTAACAGGCAAATGTAACACAAAAGGCAACAAAATCTACATTATGATTTCATGATTATTAATTTGAATATGAATGGAAATGCCGGATTCCAAAGCTCGATTGAACTGCAAAAGTAATATACTGTGCTGTAAGTCATTTTTTTTCCTAATTATATGGTGAAATCATTAAAAAATAATGATTAAGTTCACTCAAAATGACATTGGAAAGCTTGTAGAAATATAAAAGCAGAATCTTTACATATATGTGCGTGTGAATATATATATATATATATATTTCATTTTTTTATCATGGTTCATACTGCAAAGATTTTAAGGAGATTGACTTTTATCTTAGAATTCCTATCGATAAGGAGGATAACTACGTAAAAACAAACAAATTGACCAATCTATCAATGGAATACTACAAATTAATTTCATTATTGGTTATGTACACTGTATTATGAACTTGTTTTCTCAATTGCAGAAATGTCTCCTTTACAATGAGCATTGTTTATTTGAGAAAAGAGAGATTAGACAATCTACAGGTAGAAAAAAACTGAGTGAGAAAAAATTTATTTTATTTTTTATATATCTGATTTATTTATTTATTATTTATTTCAGAGAGAGAGAGAGAGCATGAGCGATGGGAGCCATACCACCCTGAACATGCCCAATCTCATCTGATCTTGGAAGCTAAACAGGGTTCGGGCCTGGTTATAGTACTTGGATGGGAGACACATATATCAAAATACCACATTGTAGGGACGCCTGGGGGGCAGCTGCCTTCGACTCAGGTCATGACCCCGGGATCCCAAGATCGAATCCTGTATTGGGCTCCTGGAGGAGCCTGCTTCTCCCTCTGCCTGGGTCTCTGCCTCTCTCTCTCGTGTGTGTCTCTCATGAATGAATAAATAAATCTTAAAAAAAAAACAACAAAAAACCCAAATACCACATTATTCATCATCAATCTAAATGATTTTATTTTTCAATTATACCGCAGTTAACTTAGAAACAAAATGAATGAATGAATGAAATGAATGAATGTTATATGACAATGCACATAAGTACTATAGTGGGTGCCCGTATCACCTTCCTATAATGCTCTATACAAGAAGATGAAACACAGCTTATAACCTTTAACTCAAGAATTTTTTTTTAAATATCTTCTCAGAAACTATAAATACAATATGTCCAAAGTTTTACCAACATAGCTGATTAAAGTTGTATTATGTGTCTGTAGATGTAGGTGAAAATATATATTCTCTCTCTCTGAATATACGCATATGCACATGCAGTAAATACTATAAACTATATTATATTTAATGAAACCATACAATAATTAAAAATTTCCTATACAAAAGAATTTAATGATATGGAGGATGTTCATATTATTATCAAATGAGAAAAGAGATCATGGAAGAATGTTCCAAAATAGCCCATTTCTATAAAAAATTAAGTTCCATGATGTACATGCCCTTGTCATCAGTGAAGATTAGTAGCGATTCATTAGAAGAGTTTTTACATCCTTTCTTTAGAATTATCTGTATTTTCTCAATCAGTCCCTTGCCACATAAGATGATTTCAGCCCATATTAATCAGAAATGTGGCTTCAGTGAAGAGAGACACAACTTGCTGTGACAGTGACAGGTACAAAGTAAGTCAGTCAGTAGGATGCTGGTGGCATGAAAAAAGAAGGATCAGTGTAGGGTGGAGTTCCTGAAGGAAGGAAAGCTTCTCACTGTACATAAGATGAAAAACAGGTAGATCACCCATAAAGAATTATGGTGTTTTTTTTTTCCCCCAGCTGGAAAGTTCTTTCCAGGAGCTTCAGTACAGCTTACAGATAAGGAAAACATTTAGTAGCCGAGCAAAGACAAGTAGCAAAGTCCTTGGTTTCTTTTTAGGAAAAAGCAAATTCCTATATTAGTATAAAATGTTTGACTTTGTTTTCATTAATCGTCCTTCAAAAACATGGTACACATCTATTAAGCTAGGGCTATTCTTACGTTCAGTAAGAGGTTGTTTGGCACATGCTAGAGTCATAAATGTTTCCTGGAAACAATTGACCAGCGTTTAAAGTGTTCGCTGAGGTAATAAATAATGTTGAAATATGAAATTACTTCCTTCTACATTAAGAATGAGCTTCCTCATTAAAACTATTTAAAAGACCTTCATCTTGCAATAGCTCTAGTAATAGCCTTAGTTTGAGCTTTAAGTAGGAAATCCCACCTCCAACCTCTGCCTACACTGCCAAAAAAACAAAAACAACAAACAAACAAATTCGGAAGCAAAAGCAACAATTTAGGCTGCCAGCTGCTTTGGGAAGCCCTCTGTAAAGGCACATTTCAAGTAGAAAAATGGTCATTTTATTTATTTTATTTTAGGATTTTACTTATTTGAGAGACAGAGCATGAGCGGGGGGAGGGGCAGAGAGAGAGAGGAGAGGGAGAAGGAGACTCCCCACTGAGTGTGACCTGGCACAGGGCTCTATCCCAGGACCCTGAGATCATGACCTGAGCAGAAGCCAGATGTTTAATCAGCTGAGTCACCCAGGCTCCATAACAATGGTCATTTTAAAGAAGCCCCTTACATAGCCTAATACTTAATATAAATTGTTCCTAAGATACAAAATGATAAACTCCCAGCATTTGATCTGTCATCACACCTGTGATTCACCAAGTTTGTGAAAATATACCCATTTTACCCACCCCCTATGCCCCAACCAGCATAAAGGGAGAGAGAGCTTGAGGTCGTGATCTACACTAATCCTCGAGCAGTAGCTGACAAGTTGGGCCACTGGTAAGGGACTTAAAAGAACCCAATTGAAAAGTTGATGACAAGAAGTTCTGATGAAGTATAGGAGTGGTCCCCTTCGAAAGAGCATAAACTATGGATATTCATGTCCCATTTAATCTTCCAGAGAAGGCTGACGCTGCAGAGGGACCTCAATAATCAGACGCACAAAATTACCTATTCTATAGCTATTAGTCTTCATTTTCATTAATCCAAGTGGTTTCTCAATGGGAAAGTTACTAGTAGGCCAGGATAACACAGGGGGCCAGGTTTGACAACATGAAATTCTCTTCACACACACACCAAAAATCCTCTTTACAGTTGATACAGTTATGGCCAACCAGTGTGCTGACGGCAGAAGACAACACAAAGCCATTCATAGGGCACCTTCTGTCTAACTGGTATGACATTGTTTCTACTTGACTCCTTTTATCACGATGGGAAAATATGTTTTCTTGCAGGAAGAGACATATATGGAATCTTCCTTCTTTGGTCACAATTCTGTCAGCATCATGACCTGTATGTAGGCTTACAAAATCCTTATTTTCTTTGGATCTGACATAATCTTACCTCAGACAAAGGGAAGTAGTTTGCAACAAAAGAAATGTGTCCATGAGCTCACCCCAAAATCCACTGGTCTCAACATCTACAAGTAGCAGATCTGATAGAATGGAATAATCTGCTAAAGACTGCTGTAGCATCTTTCGAGAGACAAAATCTTGTGGATTTGGGATGGCCTCCCACCAGATGTTACAGACCTTACACCATTATCCAACACATGCCATCTCTCCTGCTGTCAAAATGCACAAATCCAGAAACTGAGGAAGGTAGTGAGAGTAGCTTCTTTCAGCAAATAGGTAGAAGTGCCCTAGTTTACACAGAAGAAATGCTTCCCCTAGACAACACAATCTCTGTTAAATTGGAAAGTAAGTATGCCCTCAGGCCATTGTATACTCCTCGAGCTCTTAAACTTACTGGCAGAGAAAGGGACTACAACCATGGTTGAGGTGATTGATGTTATTTAACAATAGGAAATCAGGTTGCTGCCGCACAATGGAAGCAAGAACCATTTCTAGAACCTAGAGGTTTCTCTGGATTGCCTCACTTCTATAAAAGGTCAGGTAACAGAATAATGAAGCAATCCAATCAAGGCAGAAGCAATCAAAGGCTTATACCACAAGATCATATCGCCAGATAAAGAATACTATAGCCCAGTCACTGACAGAGCTTGGAATACACATTGAGTGGATGTAGCTAGAAGAATATATAATTGCCATTTAAGGTCATATGAGAGGTTACACAAGTTATGGGACTATGGCAGCTATATTTTATGTTGAGAATTTCTTCTCTCACTTTTCCCCCTAGATTATTTTACATAAAGCTGGCATACTGAGGTTTGCCAACATTATAGATTTTATGTGGGAATATGACTAAACTGACATCAAGTCATAAGGTTATGGTAGGTGATGGGATTCATGTATCCCTTGTATTAGAGACACCTTTTTTTCATCTGGAAAAGAAAAGATGCCAAGAATAAAGAGGAGTGGAATGCAGCAGGAAATTTTCAATTTTTTCTTGCATATCCACACTCCACTTTCTTTCTCAAACTATGCCCAAGGAGGCTGTCCTGTATGGACTACATCTGTGCACGTCCTTCTCTGGCTTCAGATTGGATCCGGCCAAGGGGAGGGACCAGGAAGAGTTTGGAGGGTGGCAAAAAGTAAAGTCAAGATATCTACTCCCTTGGTTCTTCCTTGGAGAGTAGACATCATCTGTCCCCAAACCAAAGGCCACAGTCTCTGTCAGGTGACCCTCTGCAAAAAGGTATTTTTTATGAGCTCATATAATTGCCTTCTCCCTTTCCGTTTAAGATTTAGGAATAGTGATGACTTAACCGCTGATTACTAGCCCAGTGTACAACCAACCATTCCTTGTTTTATCTAAACTCTATTGACTCCTGTATAAGTAGTTCTCGTATTATATTTTCCTTGGCTACCTCCTGAAGTGTACATCTGTTTCCTGCTGATACAAATTTTTAGAAATGTAAGTGAGAACCATAGCAGAACCACTTACATGATAAAGCTGATAGTTAAACCACTCTAATAAGCACTTAACCCAACATTTTCTCTATATTCAATTTTACTTTTCAGTTAAACTCCCTAACATGCTTCCCTAAAAGTCTTCAACATTTTTTGGTGTCATATTCTTCAACCAGTTAAAAAATATATGACGATATATCTGTAATATATTATGATTCTCTGTTCATGATTAATAAAGGTATTACAGGAAACCAAAAGTAGAAAACTAAAAGATTAATAAAATAATTCTAATACTCTCTTATTCTACCCCAGTAATGTAACTTATGCATCCTTGAGGTGGATATAGTACATTCTGGAAACCATTGTCAATAAATAAATCATAGCAT
Organism: Canis lupus familiaris; assembly: GCF_011100685.1. NCBI lineage: Eukaryota > Metazoa > Chordata > Mammalia > Carnivora > Canidae > Canis > Canis lupus. Next base: position 3,132 of record NW_023331906.1, on the reverse strand, counting down.
GCATTTCTTCTTGCTGTCAAAAATGGTTGTTCGTTGACATTGTTGGTTGATTGGCTGTTATACAGATACTACTTCATTTTGGTATTCACCTCACAGTGCTGTACATGGGGTTGACTCTCCTACTGATTATTCTTAATGGTATAATATCAAGAAAAGGAAAAGTTAATGGATAGGATTTCTCTTAGGTCAAAAATACGGTTAGGTTCAAGTGGTAGATGTGCATTGTGATCATAACATGTCACATTTCATGGAAAAAGGTATGTTAATCTTTGTATTTATTCATAGTTATTATAAATTTTATTGCTTAACTTTAACTTAACTGAATTTGAATTTTCTACTACCTTTGGGCAATAATAAAAGCAACCAGGAAATTAATAATGTGCTTCAATAAAGGAAGATTTCATATTAATAGTCAAAAAATAAATTGAATGTTAGCTGAATAGTATAAATGTCATTAAAATTTCAGAAATCCATATACACACACACCTTTTTCCTTTTTAATAAGGACAACTTATTAACTCAGTTGTCCTGCTTATCAACTCAGAAACTCAACCATTTAAAATACCCAAGACCTAAGTCAATACTCACTTAGTAAACATTTACCGTCTGTGCCAAATATACATGATAATTCTAATATTTAAAAGTCATAGAAATCAAGATGCTCAACTTTTAGCAAGGTACCTGTCTAAATGAACATAATCTTTCTTAAAATTCATCAGAACTACATGAAATATTGTCAAGTAGACCCTGGCTTTTATTATCTAAGCCTTGTTTTTATTTGTTTTGTTTTTTAAAGGGACTTTTGGTTACATCATAAGGTTAAAGGCATATTGTGGATACTTACTCACCTAGACGAGCTACAGATTAAATTAGTGTGAACCTATGTAAAATAACAGTCTCTCGAGTCTGAGGATAAGCAATGTCTTTCTTTCTTCTTCTTTACAGTTTCCTCTTAAAATCCTTAACATTCTACCTGTTTATATAATAAGTATATATATGCACATATATACACAGATGTATGCTTATGCTTACGCAAAAAAATTGTATAAACACACACGTAGACATGCCAATATATAGACTTTTTGTGGAATATTTAAAATATCTTTAAAAAATAAAAATAAAATATCTATTGATACTAGTATTTTCTTTCGTATTTGATGATTTCATCTTCACCTTTTTATAACTACATATGAAACAGTTTAATTTTCATGAAGTATGCATTGCTAATTTAAATTGTGTACTACATAAACCTATCACAATAGGTTAAATTTATTGATATTGAGATTATGCACTTAAATTTGATTTTCCAGATAACTATGAACCCTTTGAGGTATTTTTTAAAATTTATTTTAACCTGAAGAAAAAAGTAGTTTACTCTGACATAGTTCACTGCCAATGTTTAGGAATAAATCTGTTTTTCTATAGGAATAATTACTAGTAGTCAGTTTAGGAACTGGATCTAAAATCTCTTTATATTAGGGGTTTTGTCATCCAATAGGTAATTCCATTGAAATTTATGGTTGATAGCTCTTTATTCATGCTACTGGGAAGGGACAACTAATTTAATATCTATCATTATATTCTTATATTTTCACAGTTATTTTATATTTACTCTTCTGTATCACTGAACTAATATAAGAGGAGTGTTCTTTTAGAAGTGGCCTTTAAGACTGCTTATTGATAAAATTTTAGTTCATCTTCCATTACAGCATAGCAAAAGCATTTCACTTTTTAGAGATTTCACATTTCACTCATAGACATTGTTTCCTTCAGCTCCGTTTCTTCACTCTGGCCCCGTTTTTCCAATGTACTGTCCTATTTCATGCACTCTCCAATGAGAGATCAGTTGGGTGAAAAGACTGACTCTGGACAGGTAATATGCGTGGCCATATTAACTTGCATTCATCAAGACCCACACCCCTGCATCTCTTCTAAAATTATAGACTCACAACATATCAAGATTGGGAATTCAGTTTTGCCTGAATGCACAAGACTTTGAATAGAGAATTGCTTAGACCCAGAGTATCTCTCTTTGCATTAGCTGTTTACAAAATCAAGTTGAGTTCAGTGTGCAAGTCAATCTTGCAAATCAGCCATGGTCTCACCAATAGTTCATGATAACCTAAAGCGTAAGAATATGTGTCTCAGGAAAAACAGACTAATGGGAGAATAGAAAAGAGAACAATGCTGTAAAGTTCCTTTTCATAGGAAGTATCACAGGAAAGTAAACAGAATCACATGATAGTAGCAACTTGCTCTAGTCCCTTGCCAACTAACTGACATAATTGGCTCACTCACTGAAGAGCAGTCAGGGATGCTCAGCTTGAGGTGTTGAAGAAGGTACATTATCTCTTTTGTAATGAAGCATCTGGGGCCATTATGTAAAGCCATTCTGCTCATGTAAAAGGTGTTCCTAAGACTTTAAAGCAAGCTGTATATGGACGTCCAAGGCAGAATTAAAAGTTTAGTTTTCATGATAATCATTTTGTGAACTTCCATTCATATTGGTCATCTCTTAACCATATAGACTAGCAAAAAGGAAGGGAGGAAGATGAAACCAAATTTTGTCAAGTTTAACTGTGCAAGGTTCAGTGTGATACGTTCCTCATAGAGAAGAAGTAAGGAATTCCCTGATCAACAAAAACTTGTTTCCTTAGAGTTTTTCCATTTCCTCCCATTTTTTCCCTCAGCTAATGTAAATTATTGCCATCTTCTTTTAGTCCTATCAGATGCCTTTGACTTATCACCAAGGCCCTTTGTAGCCTTTTTTCCTACCTGCAAATTATCTACTTCATGCAGATTTCATTTTTCAAGTTTGGGACAGTAGTTCATGAAACAATTTCAAATTCTATTCCCATGTGCATTACATGTTGAGCTGTAGATGTTCACATGTAATGGAATGTTTAATTTTCATAAGTGTTGGACATGCGGGAATTGTACCTTCATGTCCATGCTGATTCAATTCCACAAGCATCTATTGACTTCTCTATGCCAGACTCTATTTGGGATACTTGGCCTATATCAGTGAACAAGAGAGAAAAACATTCTTACTCTAGTGCTTCTTACATCTTATAATATACATTCTCTGGTTCTGCTCTGCCCACCAAAAGTTTCCATTTCCTTCCATGTTAT
>NW_023331905.1:0-31652 GCF_011100685.1 Canis lupus familiaris | reverse complement strand
GCCTCCATTAGCTGCGCAGGGCACCTCCCTGCTCCTGGAGGCTGGGGGCAGACGACCCCTTCCTGCTCGCGCCCCACGACCCGGGTGGAGCTCTGTGGAGACAGTGCCCGGCAGCCAGGCAGGAGGCCTCAGCGCCCGGTCTGGCCCCCTCGGCTGGGCCGCACCCCCAGCCTCTACCCAGACACCCCACAGTGCAGGCGGCACCCACCGCCCCTGGGAACAGCAAAGGGATGTGGCTGCAGGGCCTCGGAGTGACTCTGGGCGGGGTAGAGGACCTCAGGAACCCTGTTTCCCCCCTGCCCACCTTGACATCAGGGTGACCCTGAAGGGATCCCCGGGGAATGTGCCGCCCTGCAGCGTCCCCCAGCCTGGATGGGACCTGCCCACACATCCCTGGTTCCCTGAACCTGAGGAGGAGGGGATGAGGCTCCCAGGATGGTGGCACTGGGGGCCTGGCCTGGCCTGCGCTGTGTTACCTGACGGCGCCTCCTGATCACCGCCCTGACACCTTGGTACCTATGCTGGAGCCACTGCCTACAGCATAGGAACAAGCCGCACCCCTGGGGTTCCTGGGAGCCAGAGCCCCCAGACGTGGGCCGGCAGCAAGAGAACATCTTCTAGTAGCAGATGTCTCCAGCCAAGTGAGCCTGAGCTGGGGCTGCACTGGATGCGGGTGCCTGGTTACGGGGGTTCCTGTTCTGTTGGGCTCTGTGACACGGCAGTGACCTCACTTCCTGGGACCCCCTCCCTGACCCACTCCTGGAGGAAGCTGCAGGGGCAGCGCTCGTGCTGCCGACGCCCCCCTCCCTGCAGGCGATGGCCTGTGCACACAGTGACACAACCACCCCTGTCCACAGGCCCCAGGGAAGGACTGTGTGCACCCAGGGCCCCAGCTTGGACACACACCTGGGTTCAGACATGACTGTCCAGTCTTCCCCGGTTTGACCCCGGAGAAGTCGTTGTGCCCGTCGGGGATGGTCTGCATCTTGCCTGTGGGATAGGGAGTGTCCTAGCGGGGCTTCCCCCAGACGTCCCAGGCCACTGAGGCCTCATATCTATGACCTTGGAGGCGGGTGTCACCTGCAGGACATACCTCCACCCACACGTTCTTCCTTGGTGTGTACATGCGTCCAGGCCCACGAGGTCCTGTGTGCACAGGACTAACACACTAATGTTACCTATATGGCAGGGCTGTTTACCTGTAAAATACTGCAAAAAACTACCTATTACAATGTCTGCTATTTATTGCTGTCACCAGTGATGTCGATGATAAGAGTCTTTTAAAAAGATACTTTTATTTTAAGATTATACTTTATTATACAGCTCTAAAGCCACACATGTTTTAAAATCCTAAATCCACATTGGGCCAGAACAGCTGGCTGATAAATAGATTACATTCCAAATATGTGTCAGTAGACACCATTAGCCAAATTAAAAAAAAAAGAATAATAGAAAAAGAGAGGCACTTTCTAGGGACAGTGTCCTTTACATCTCAAGACTATGTCTTGTTTTTTACATGTGGTATCTTATAGTAGTTGGAATTTTGGTATTTTAAATAAAGGGATTATTTTCCTCAAACACACACACACACACACACACACACATGGGCACCGGTACCCTCATTCTGGAGGCCCAGAAGATGACAGTCCCCCCGGGGCAGGGATGGGCAATAGCTCCCCACGATCCTAGGCTCCTGAATCCAAGGCAAACCCTACAGAAGGTGTCGGGGTCTTGGCCTAGAAGGGGTGAGGCCGTCCTCATCCCGAACCCCTGCCTGTCGTGCGTTCCGGGCCCTTCCCTCGTTTCCCCTGGGTGAGCTGTGGACGGCGGTGCCCCCAGTGGGTCGCCCTGACCTGGGCCCTAGGAAACCTGCCGTCAGTCGCAGAACTGAACGTAGACAGGAGGCCCTGACTCTCCAGCCTGACCCCGACTGAACTGAAATCATGTGGTGTGTCCACGCACACTGACCGAGAAACAGAGACACGGACACACACGCAGACACATGTGCAGAACCAGGAAGTTGGCAGAGGAGAAGCAACATCATTGAAGATCATTAAATAAAAAAAGAAAGAAAGCTGAATCTCGAATGGAGAAAATGGAGCAATTAAAATAGAATCATGAAAAAATAATTCATCAAACCAAAAAGCAGAAGAGAAAGGGAAAGAGGCAGGAGCACATCGGTGACACAAGCGGCAAGCCTCGAATGTCAGGATGATCGTGCCTCACGGACTCCACGGAACACAAGTCGAGCAACAAGCAGCACCTTCCAGCAAAGGCCTAAGCGGATTATTTTGTGTTGTTTGTTTTTAAAGATTTTTATTTCTTTATCCAAGAAGGTGGATTTATATTTCTTTATCCATCCGAAGGTGGATGCTCAACCCCTGAGTCACTCGGGGGGTCTAGACTAAGCTACTTAAAATGTTCAAGTGATTGTGAATACTGTTTGTAATGTGGTAAAATTTCTGTTTACTAAGAAAGAGAGGGCAGCCTGGGTGGCTCAGCGGTTTAGTGCTGCCTTCGGCCCAGGGCCTGATCCTGGAGTCCCGGGATCGAGTCCCACGTCGAGTCCCCGTCGGCCTCCCTGCATGAGCCTGCTTCTCCCTCTGCCTGAGTCTCTGCCTCTCTCTCTCTGTGTCTCTCATAAATAAATAAAAATCAGTATATACCACATTTTCTTTATCCATTTATCTTTGATGGACATTTGAGTTGCTCCCACCCCTTGGCTATGATAAAGAATGCTTCTATGAAGATGGAGGTCTCTCGGAGACTTTATTTCTCTTTCTTTTTTTTCCATCTTCTTACCTTAATAGAAGCGCGAACACTTCTCACTGTAGTATTCCAGCTGTTCTCTCTTTGAATCTCAGGCCGAATTCATAGGTTTTCAGGATGATTTGAAAGTTATCTAGGTAAGTGGGTGGGGACAGGTGACCTGGGGACCCTACTCTTCCGCCATCTTGCCCCGCCTCCTAAAAAATCTTAAATAACTGACTAAAAACTATTAGAAATGGTGGAAGAGTTCAGTAAGCATTGCACATAAAAGATCAATCTCCAAAAATCAACTGTATATCTACATACTTTCAATGAACAATCCAAAAATAAAATTTGAAAAAATAAACCCATTTACAAGAGCATCAAAAATATATAAATAAAATTCTGAGGAATAAACTTTACAAAAGAAGCTTATAACCCAATTTCTGAAAACTACAAACACTATTTAAGGAAATTGAAGATCTAAATATTTGGAAAAAATCATATATTTATGCACTGAAAAATTTAACATTGTTTCATAGCACCCCTGGTCCAAATTATCTCCAGATTCTATTACCTTCCAATAAGTAGATAAACATTCTCACACTCAGATGGAATTGCATGGGTGCCTAGTATCCTGAAAAAGAACAAAGTAGATGGAATTCTCAATTTCGAAACTTTCTGAAAAAGAATAGGAAACAAGACAGTGTGAGAACAGTGTGGTACTGGCGTAAGGATAGATATATTAATCAATGAAATAGGTTTCAGGATCCAGAAGTACACCATACATCCATGATCAGCTGAATTTAAGTATCCGTGCCATGACTATCCAATAGGGTAAAAAACAGTCATTTCAACAAATGGTCTTGGAACACTGGATGGCCACATGCAAAAGAATGAAGTTGCATCTTCACCTTACACCAAATACAAAAACTAACTCAAAATGGATTAAATCTAAATACAGGACATAAACTAAAACTTCTTAGAAGAAAACATGCAGATAATCTTTTGACCTTGAGTTTAGCATAGAATACTTCAATATGGCACAAACAGCACTGGACTTCAGTGTTAAATGCTCTTGTTCTTCAAAGGACATAATAATGAAAATAAAAAAGCAATCCATATAATGAGATCAAATGTTTGTAAATCATATACCTAATGAGAAACTTATTTCCTGAATATATGAAAAACACTAATAAGTCAATAATATAAGTACAAAAAGCTCAATTTAAAAAAAAATGGGCAAAGGATATAAATAGACATTTCTCCAAGGAAGATCAGAAATTGCTGATAATTACTTGACAAGATACCCAACACATTTTCAATTTTCATTGTATCCATTACCAAAGCATCTAACCATACCGTGAAATAGACTCCTATATGTACCACACCGTACAGAACAGTGCCGCTTCCTAGATACTCAATGCAGTTGTTCCTCAGGACAATCCTATAAAATAGGTATCATGGTGCCCATTTTATAGATGAGGAAATTGAGGAAAAGGTACCTCATCAGAGTTTTACAAAGAGCAGGACGTAGAACTAGGATTTCATCTCAAACTTTTATTAAGTCCACAAGTCCAAAGATGACTTTTAGAGCTGTAAACTAAGTATTATATTAATGTTTTGCTCTATTCAGAGTTTTTCAACTAGAAGGAATCTGAATTTATAAATTGTAATTTTTCTAGAAATATTTGTTTTCTAAATGATCAGAATAATTAACAAAGTTCTATTCTTATATTTTCATAATCTCCTACATATGTAGGTTTATAGATCTACATCCTTTCTCATTATAATAAATCTTCATTCAAATTTCTGTCCTCCTTCCTTTTTGGTGGATTAAGATTGATGAGATTTGGTGGATTAAGATTTCATTTAGAAATTAATAATTTATTTTATTAATATTTTATATTTAGAAACATTTTAAATAAATATACTTAACAATGGATTTACTCTACTTTTTAATTTTATCCATTATTTTATTTCAGTTATTATTATTATAAGATGTTTTAAATAATTATTTTTTCTGAATTTCTGGGAAAAGTTTACATTATTTTTATTATTTCTATTCTATTCTATTTATTTAGTTTTAGAGAGAGAGAGAAAGAGCAACCACAGGAGTGAGAGGGAGATGGCAGAGGGAGAGAGAAAGAGAGAATTGTAAGCAGGATCCACACCCAGTGTGATGTGGGCCTCCATCTCATGACCCTGAGATAATGACTTGAGCCAAATCAAGAGTAGAACGCTTAACTAACTGAGCCATCCAGGTGCCCCTACTATCTCTATTTTAAAAGCTTTAGCAAAATTTTTCTAAGTGAATGAATGTGTACTATTCTCTTTTTTGCCATTATTTTTCATTTTTAGGGCAAGGTCAGTTCCCATCTGATGGATGTCAATAACCATAGCTGATGATGATACTTGGTAATACGCTTTGTTTGACTGCACAGTAGTAGAATCCTCTTTGCAGACCTGCGGCTGGCAAGACAATTGTTTCAACTTCCAGTTACCATTAGGCTCGTATCAATCATATTTCTTCTACAGGAAGGGTGGCATCTTTCACTTCATATTCTAGATTCTATATTGTCTCTGTGCAGGGGATGCAACACTATCCCTCTTTGGATGGAATACTAGTAGAAATCACCAGTCTCCTTTCATAAAGGATTGTACTGCACTGTACTGCATATCCACAATATTCAATCAATTCATTTATTAGTTCTACTTTCTCACTATTTTTTTAAAGAAACTTAAAGATATTTAAATTGGCATATAAATCCAAAAAAGAACTCCACAGAATATTTTGTGAAAAAGACACCTGGATACAGTGCTAGAGATGGTGTCGTCACAGTGCTTCTTCAGAGATACTTGGCACAGTGCAGCAAGAGTTAAATGAAAAATGAGAAACCATTTGAACGGTGACTACATTTAGAAATCTATCTTAAAGAAAACCATTAAAGATATTCAAAATGTATATTTAGTATTTATTTAGATCAGTAATATAAACAGCTGGAAATTACATATTTAAAACAAAGGCATTTAAAAATAATTATGTGTTATATGTGTGATAAAGCATTAAATTCTACCCTTGAAAACGACATTACACTATGCCTTAACTAACAAGAATTAAAAAAAAACTTAAATGAACAAAAATAAAAATACAGGATAAATAACACCGTTAGAGATTATAAGGAGTTCCCGAAAATACTTTTATTAGTGAAATTCATTAACATGAAAATACTCCAAAGTTAATGTTAAATGAAATAAGGGGTTAAAAACTGAAACAGAATATGTATATTGCAGAGAGATGAAAGCTAGCATTTTGAGGTGACTGTTATTATTCTCTTTTTTTTCAAGATTTTCCAGGTTTTTTATGATATGTATAAATCACTTCTATCACCTAAAACTTATAATTAAATTATTGTAACAATAACTTGGAATTAATTTATTGGTTAATTTTTCTTCATTCTCTGAATTTATTCTGGATACATATTGATGAGCACTCAAAGTTCAATGTACTATTGTACATTGTTAACTGTAGACTTTATTTGTTCTCTCATCTTATATGGAAGACAACAATACAAACTTATATAATATAACACCACTACCAGTTTTTTTTGTCTATTATGGTTTGTGTAATTAAATGAAATTAATTAAATATTAATTATTAAATATTTTATGTAGTCACCCAGTGGGGAATGTAATGAGCGATAGAAAGGATGCATTTGCAATTATGTGTCTTTGTATATATGTAATTATAAATAAATATTTTTGAGGCATTAAGATGACTCAACTTTCAGTACTTTACTATAACACTGTCCAGTCAGTATAATTATTTTTCAAAATTGGTTTTTAAACATTTTTAATTAATTGTAATAGCTTCAAAAATGGATATATTATGGAAGTGTCCTCAAAAACTTAAAACAGAATGACTATGAACTAGCAATGGCACTATTAGGTATTAAAGAATACAAAAATACTAGTTCCAAAATACGCATGCACCCTGATGTTTATAGCAGCATTATCTACAACAGCCAAATTATGGAAGCAGTCCAAGTGTCCATCAACTGATAAGGGAAAAGAAGATGTGGGGGATCCCTGGATGGCTCAGCAGTTTAGCGCCTGCCTTCGGCCCAGGGCATGGTCCTGGAGTCCTGGGATCAAGTCCCACATCCGGCTCCCTGCATGGAGCTGCTTCTCTCTCTGCCTATGTCTCTGCCTGTCTCTCTGTGTCTCTCATGAATAAATACATAAAATGTTTAAAAATAAAGATATGGGGATCCCTGGGTGGCTTGGTGGTTTAGCGCCTGCCTTTGGTCCAGGGCATGATCCTGGAGTACCGGGATGGAGTCCCATGTCAGGCTCCCTGCATGGAGCCTGCTTCTCCCTCTGCCTGTGTCTCTGCCTCTCGCTCTCTCTCTGTGTCTTTCATGAATAAATAATAAAAATCTTAAATAAAGATATGGATATATATAGATATATAGATATAGATACATAGAGCGGTGTGTGTGTATATACATACATATATATATATATATGTATTAGAATATTACTCAGCCATTAAAAAAGCCATATAAAAAGAACCAAATCTTGCCATCTGCAAGGACGAGGATGGAGCTAGAGTATTATGTTAAGCAAAATATGTCAGTCAGTGAAAGACAAATACTATATGATTTCACTCATATGTAGAACTTAAAAAACAAAGAAGAAATGAGCAAGAGAAAAATAAAAAGAAAGGCAAACCAAGAAACTGACTTCTTAACTATGGAGAACAAACTGATGGTTTAAAAATGGGCAGACAGGTTAAATAGATGATGGGAATAAAGAGTGTCCTTGTGAATGAGCACCAAGGTATTGTATGGAAGTGTTGAATCCCTATCTTGTAAACTGAAGCTACTATTACACTGTATATTAACTAACTGGAGTTTAAATAAAAACTTAAAAAAAAGAACAGATGTCTACTATTTGAGTTCCTGAGAAAATTATATAGGGGGAAAGAAAATCTTCTTTTAAAACAAAAAGCTCAGCAACATTAACAGCTTAATTTTCTATTTAGAAATGCATATTTCAATGGCAAAACCAATTCAGATTTTCAAAAAATCATATTTCATAAAATACTTTAAGAGTGAAATACTCAAATACATATATTAGACCATGTTTGTAAAAATAATTCTATATTTAAACCCACTAGTATAAATATGTGTGATGTTTTTAGATTTTTAATAAACTACAGACAATATTTAAAGTAAGTTATGTATGTTGATACTAGTCAGATTAGTGACTTGATAAAGAAACTTTTTAATGCAGATTTTAAAAACATTGTTGATTAACACATCATATGTTTTGTGCTTTTTACATTACTTTAAAATTAAGTACTAAAGAGAAATAATAAGTTTTTAAAAACCTAGTCATCTACTATCAACTATTTTGTTATATATGTCATGTTTATTTTTATTTTCCACATACTGAAGGTACTAAATAGCACATCTGCTATCTAAATATTTTCATTGAAGTGCTGCTGAAATTGAAATCATTTCTACTCGTGGACACTAAAATATCAGCTGCTTCTGGTTAGTTAATTGAACTAGTGATTATTCTTGAACATGTGGGTTGGTTGTTTTCTGCCTGAAATAATTACCAATGAGGCTTACACTAAGGCTATCAGCAGGAAGCTAACAATTGGGGTGTTGGTGAGAAGAATGTACATAACACTTCTGTGTCTGCTGCCAGATGGAGAAGCAGATGGGTGTGTAATACATTCAAAACTAACTACATGACCTCAAATCTTCTCAGTATCTATACCAACAAGGTCAAGATTTTTGAAAATCAAATTTTCCAACCATAAATTACTAAAAATTAGCTAAGAACAAGTTTCTGCTTAAAAGTCTGCATATTTACCTGCAAAATCATTATTGAACCAAATTGTACATTGTTGTCTGTCACTAAAATGTGTGGTAATATGAATTTTTATTAATATATATGACTAAATAAGCAGTTACTTACTAAAAAAGTGGTTATGTCTTAGTGTTTCAACTTAATATCATTCCCTGGGTAAAGAATTAAACAATTTTAGTGCAATTATTCTTCTAAACTGTGGTAAATAGAGGTTTTAATTTGTAGACCAATTTGTATTTGTTTTTTTTTTTTAATTTTTATTTATTTATGATAGTCACAGAGAGAGAGAGAGAGAGAGAGAGGCAGAGACACAGGCAGAGGGAGAAGCAGGCTCCATGCACCGGGAGCCCCGATGTGGGATTTGATCCTGGGTCTCCAGGATCGCGCCCTAGGCCAAAGGCAGGCGCCAAACCGCTGCCGCCACTCAGGGATCCCACCAATTTGTATTTGTTCTGTGTGTATGTGTATGAGAGTGCAGGTACATCTATTACCTATCTATCTAAATATATGACTTATTATTGTGCTATGCTGCCTTAGAAATAAAAGTTCAAATATTTCCAACACATCTGTTTAATATTCCTTTTGGAATTTTATTCTTAATTATATGAACTTGTAGGAAAACATTGCTTTAATTCCAATAAAAGTAAATAAAGTACACTTTTTTTTTCCTGATTATTCTTAGTTGTCCATTAGGTTTTCTTCAGGTGTGCTGTCATTACAAAGGAAAATTAATACTATAGAAGAATGTGTTCATGCCACTAATCTGAAGAGGTAGTTAATCATAATACTCCGAAAATAGCACTCAGAAAATATATATTTACAATCAAATAATACTGCTACTTCATTTTCCCCATGTTTGTCATGCTATTATTTACATTTCTTACATTTGTAACTATTGCATTGTACTTTGTGTCTCAAACACATAAATGCTTCAATCGTTTGAAAATTTAATTTACCAAATTGGAAACTGGTACAAGAAATAGTAACAAATGCAACTGAGATTAATGCCATAAATTCACATAATGAACATAAGTATTCAAAGAGTAGATGAATCTATATTTGCTAACAAATGAATATGTGAAACTTGTTTTACACAATTACGCATAAGAAAAAATTCAAATGAGTCAGTAACACCTTGAAAAGTGGGAGATTTGGGCAGCCCCAGGGGCACAGCGGTTTGGCACCACCTGTAGCCTGGGGCGTGATCCTGGAGAACCCGGGATCGAGTCCAACGTCGGGCTCCCTGCATGGAGCCTGCTTCTCCCTCTGCCTGTGTCTCTGCCTCTCTCTCTCTCTGTCTCTCATGAATAAATAAATAAAATCTTTAAAAAAAAATAAAATAAAGTGGGAGATTTGTTTTTACATTGGTTATATATTATTCCTAGTCCTAACAGAATACATAATACTATAAAGACGTTTGATATAGGGGATCCCTGGGTGGCGCAGCGGTTTGGCGCCTGCCCTTTGGCCCAGGGCGTGATCCTGGAGACCCGGGATCGAATCCCACATCGGGATCCCGGTGCATGGAGCCTGCTTCTCCCTCTGCCTGTGTCTCTGTGTCTCTCTCTCTCTCTGTGTGACTATCATAAATAAATAAAAATTAAAAAAAAGAAACTCCTTGAGCATGTGGATCATAGATCTCACTTAAAAATAAAAGACGCTTGATATATATCTTCAAAGTTATTGACAGACATGGCTAAAAAATTGCAACAGTTTTTCTGGCAGTATTTGTCAATCAAATCACACTAATGCATAATGACACTATTTTTACTGGCCATACAAGCAGATATTTTATTTTTGCATGTGAAAAAACACTAAAGGTCAAAATATAACCAGCTTCTGGCATGTGCTGTGTATATATAGGATAAATGTTCATGCCTTTTTATTCTTTTTAGCACTAAAAACCCAAAGCTCAGAACTTTTGGTTTTAGTTCTGATGTGTAAAGAGCTTAGACATTGTCACTCCTGTCTTTTGCAACAAGAAAAATCAGGACAAACTGAAAGCTCTTGACTTCTCTTGGCCCTATCTGAAAACTGGGCTTGTAGGGAAAAGCACAATCTTAAATCCAGAGATAGAGAAGAAAATTCAGAGAATTATAGCCAAGATCTGTTTACCTGGAGAAGTAATTGTCAGACCCACAATCTAGTAAGAACATTTATGCCAGTAACTTGCTTAATTCCTGGAGGCTGAACATGGTCTTGTGTGAGCAGGAGTAATCTCTGGGCAATATACTCCTGAAGGCCCCCAAAACTTTCATGAGTTTTATCTTGAGGATCCCCACCTATTTATTAGAGCGATGATTTTTTTTTAATTTTTATTTATTTATGATAGTCACACACACAGAGAGAGAGAGAGAGAGAGGCAGAGACACAGGCAGAGGGAGAAGCAGGCTCCATGCACCGGGAGCCCGATGTGGGATTCGATCCCGGGTCTCCAAGATCGCGCCCCGGGCCAAAGGCAGGCGCCAAACCACTGCGCCACCCAGGGATCCCCACAGCGAAGATTTGAGCAAGATCTTCTCACGACCTTGGCAAGTGAAAGGGGAGAGTAATCCTTGTGAATATGACCAGAGCTGTCTCCATTAACAAAGACCTCCCATCCAAGGAAAAAGACTTTACCAGAGCATTATTGAAGCTGGGTAAAAGTTATCCCTCTAATTCCAGTTTCCTATAGTTTTCTTGTCTTACTAAAGGGAGAAGGAGAGAATACTATATAAGAAGAAACATATGTGAAGTTCAGAAGGTAAAGAAACAGGTCCACAAAATGAGATTTAGTCATAAGATTTTAGAGGGTTTCCCTTCCAAGACCCCAATACAATAATAGTGGATTATAGGTGAAAGTTTGCAAGACATGAGACTCTGAAAAAAATACATGGGAAAGCCCAAAGTTTCTGGCATTTATAGCTACAGTAATCATCAAACAAAGCCAGGCTCCTAATCATATACACAAAATCTCACAGGAGAGTCCTACTTACCTCACCTACTATTACCCAAAACTACATGTTCAGCTTTCAACAAAAAAAATTACAAAGAATACAAAAAAGACAAGAAAAAACACAGCGTGAAGACACAAAGCAAGTATTAGAATCAGATTCATATAAAACACCGATGTTGGAATTACATGGTAGAAAATTTAAAGTGACTAGGATTAATATGTTTAAAATTCTTAGAGTAGAAAATAATAGAAACAGGGATAAAAACCCTATGAAAAGAGTAAAAAAGTCAGAAATTAAAAACACATAGACAAAAATGAAAAATGACTTTCATGATTTTACAAGTAGATATGCACTGCTGAGTACAGAATTTCTGAGTTTGAGATAGGTAAAGAACATATCAAACTAAAGTGCAAAGAAAATATTAACTAAATAAAAAAAAGAAAACAAACAACAAAAAACAGAAAAGATCATCTAAGAACCATAGGATGGTTTTAAAAGATGTAACATATGCTTAATTAAGAGACCAGAAGAATAAGAAAGAAAGAATGGAGAAGAAATATTTGAATGAGTAATGTCTGAGGATACTCTAATACACGCCAAATCACA
Source organism: Canis lupus familiaris (assembly GCF_011100685.1). Lineage (NCBI taxonomy): Eukaryota > Metazoa > Chordata > Mammalia > Carnivora > Canidae > Canis > Canis lupus. The sequence goes on along the minus strand of NW_023331905.1, from coordinate 19,476 downwards.
GACACTAGAAGCTCAGAGAACATCAAGCAAGTTAAAACAAACAAAAATACACTATACTTGGGTATATATTATTCAAATTATAAAAAACTAAATGAAAGAGAAAATCTCAAAGCAAGATATAGAAGATAAATACCTCACCTACAGAGAAAAGGAGTAAGAATCACAATGGACTATTATCCAAAACCATATAAGCAATAAAAAGTGAAATATTTAAAGTGCTTTAAAAAAACTAGAATTCTATTTCCAGTGGAATTATCCTTCAAGAGAAGAAGAAATATAAGGTATTTTAAGACAAACAAAAACAGAGAACTCATCACTAGCTGATCTTTTTTTTTTAATTTTTAAATTTTGATAGAAGGAAAATTATTTAGTTCAGTAGCCTGGATCTATATAATAAGAAAGAATGTCAAAGAAGAAATTAAGGTAAATAAAATTTGTTTATTTTTAATCAATCTAAAATATAACTGTTTTAAAGTATTATTGGGTGATTATAGTATAGGGATAAGTGAAATGAATGACAGCGTATCTATAAAGGACAAAAGGGAAGAATTGGAAATGATCCATCATAAGTTACCTGCACATGAAGTGGAGCAATATTATTAGTAGGTTAACACAGATTAGCTAAACTCTAGGGAACTATGCATAGTTTTTAAAGGAAGTAATCGAAATAATAACAAAGGACATAAATGGAATAATAAAATAACTAGAAGATAAGAAGGCAGTAAAAGAAGTGAAAAGAAGGAATAGAAAACAGATACAAATATGGTTGATACCAATCAAATATGTTAATAATCAGTTTAAATATGAAAGATCTAAATACAGTGGTTAAGACAGAACTAGTCAAAATACTAAAAAAGACACAACTATATATTACCTAGAAAGCATCCTCTAAATATAAAGAAGTTGATAAGACGTAAAATGATGGATGAAGATATATTTATGGTAGAACTAATCAAAACAAAGTCAGACTAGTTATATGCATTTCAGACAAAACAGACATCAGAACAAGGAAAATTATCAGTTATCAGTGATAAAGAGAAGTACTATGAAATAGTAAAGAAGTTTATTCTCCAAGAACTAACAATCCTAAATATATATGCATCTAAGGACAAAGCATCAAAATATCTGGGGCAAACAGTGATAATATATTATAATTCATAAATCAAAGATGCAGAAAATCAGAAGAGATATAATTGGCCTAAACAATATATCAATCCACCTACCTAATTGAATATCCTAAAAATATTCCATCCACAAGGAGTAGAATATAAATTCTTCTCAAACTTACATGAAATATTCACTAAAATAGATTACATAGGGCCATAAACCACACCTTAGCACATCTTAAAATGTATAAATCAAACAATAAATATCTTAGATCACAATGAAGTCAAACTAGAAATTAGTAATAGAAGCCCACCTGGAAAATCCTCAAATATTTCTAAAAACACAATTCTTAACAGTACACAGGTCACAGAAATGTTAAAAAATTTCAAAAAATTATTAACTAAATGAAAATAGAACTCATTAAAAATGTGCCAAATGCAGGAAAAAAGTAGTGCTTAGAGAGAAATTTATAGCATAAAACACATATGTTAAGATACAGGAATAACTAAAACTGTCAGTTTGGGAAACCAGAGAAAGAAGACTAATGTAAGCAAGCAGAAGAAAAGAAACAATAATTTTGAAATGAACAGAAATAAAACTCAAATTAAGAAAAAAATAGGGAAAAATCAACCAAAATAACACCTCCTTCTTTGAAAAGATCAATGAAATTGATAATCTTCTAGGTAGGCTAAAAAAGAAAAAAAGAGACGAGAAGAGGAGAGGAGAGGAGAGGAGAGGAGAGGAGACGAGAGGAGAGGAGAGGAGAAGAGAAGAGAAGAGAGAGAAGAGAAGAGAAAAGAGAAGAGAAAGAGAAGAGAAGAGAAGAGAAGAAGAGAAGAGAAGAGAAGAGAAGAGAAGAGAGAGGAAAAAGAAAGAGGAGAAGGAGGAGGAGAAGGAGAAGGAGGAGGAAGAGGAGAGGGAGAGGGAGGAAAGATGGAAGGAAGGAAGGAAGGAAGGGAGGAAGGAAGGAAGGAAGGAAGGAAGGAAGGAAGGAAGGAAAGAAGGAAGGTAGGTAGAAGCAAATTACAAATATCATAAATAAAAGCCAATACTACATCTACCATGGGATTAAAAAAGATAAGAAAGGGCGGCACTTGGGTGACTTAGTCCCTTAAGCATCCAACTATTGATTTTGGTGCAGGGTGGTGAGCCAACTCTGATTTTAGGATCTCGAGGTGGTGAGACCCAGCCTGTAGTCAGGCTCTATGCTGGACGTGGAGCCTGCTTAAGATTCTCTCTTTCCTTCTTTTCTGCCTCCCCCTTATTCTCATGTGCTCTCACTCTGTCTCTCTCTCAAATATAAAATAAAATAATAAAATAAAATAATAAAATAAAATAAATAAAATAAATAAAATAAATAAAATAAAATAATAAAATAAAAATAAAATAAATAACATAGGAATACATTAATAATAATTTTGTGCCCATAAGTCTGGTAATTCAGGTAAATGGAATACTTTGTGAAATATACAAATTACCACAAGTCTCAGAAAGACAGATAAACTTGAGAGTGTTTTATCTATTAAGAAAGTCAGTTCAACTCAACTAACCATTTAGGGAAAAAAAATGAAAGCAATTATCAACAATCACTTAAGGTCAATAGGATTAGTAAAAGCACTTCCTAACTTATTCTACAAGGCCAGTGATATCCTAACAACAAAACAAGATAATACCTATAAGGAATAAAAACTATAGATTAAGACCTTTTAGGAACATTAACATATCTCATGAACATAGAAGAAAAGTGAATTAATTCGTTCAATTAAATATTAACATATCAGATCTAATAATGTATAAAAAAATTATACACCATGACCAAGGGAGATTTATTCCAGATACACAGAGTCAGTTCAAGATGTGAAAATCCATCAATGTACTACACTATTAATGTAATCTTTAAACCATCAAAGACTAACGAAAAAAATAGTATGACCATAGCAATTCATGCAGGAAAAAAACATTTCACAAGGTGTAAAAATCTCAATTATGTAAACCTCTCAGCGAAGCAAGAATAAAGGAGGATATCTCCAACTTTATTTAAAAAAATCTACAGAAGCAAAACTGACTTCATGTTTAATGGTGAGAACTGGACCCTTTCCAACTAAGACTGGGAACAAGGGAGGATGTTTTCTCTATAGTCCCATTCAATGATATATAAAGAATCCTAGTTAGTGCAAGAAAATAAACAAACAAAAGGAAATTGATTATTTGCAGATTGAGAAGGAAGATATAAACTATCTCTAGTCACAAATAATTTGATTGATTTTTTTAAATCCCAAAGAATTAAGAACTCATAAAAATCATAAGTGAGTAGAGGAAGAAGGATAAAGGATAAATATACAAGAGTGATTCTATTTTCTTTCCAATAAAGCAATTAGAATTTGATATTTAGGACATGAACTGACATTTACCAAAGACATACAGACAGACAACAGACCCATGAAAGATGCTGAATATCACTCATCATGGGGGAAATGCAAATCCGAATTACAGTGAGATATCACCTCATGCCTGTTAGAATGGTTAAAATCAACAACACAAGAACAAGTGTTGGTGAGGATGTGGAGAAACTGTAGATGAGAATGGAAACTAGTACTTTCACTCTGGAAAACAGTATGGAGATTCCTCAAAAAATTTAAAATAGAACTACCATACAGATCTAATAATGGCATCATTGAATATTTACCTAAAAAGTACTAACACACTAAATCAAAAAGATATCTGCACCCCTATGTTCATTACAGCATTATCTACCACTAGCCATTTGTAACAACATGGACGGAGCTAGAGAGTATAATGCTAAGTGAAATAAGTAGTCAGAGAAAGACAAATACATATGATTTTACTCATATATGAAATTTAAGAAACAAAACAGATGAATGAAGACCAGACAAAGGGATACAAACCAAAAAACAGATCATTGGCTATAGGGAATAAACTGATGGATACCAGAGGGGAGATAAGCAGAAGGATGGTGTGAAATAGGTAAAGGGATTAAAAGACACTTATCTTGATGAGCACTGAGTAATACATAAAAATTTTGAAGCACTATCTGTACACCTGAAATTAATATTATAACACTATATATTAACTATACCTAAAATAAATAAAAATTCTAAAAATACCATTTACCACAGTATTCCAACACTGAAATCCTTAACAATAATGAATTTAACAAAATGTACATAGGAATTGTATGTGGAAACTATAAAATATTGATGAAAAAACACAAAGAAGATTTAAATAAATGGAGATTTATTACATAGTTTTGTTTTGGAAGACTTGTTATTATTAAGGTGTCAATTCTCTTAACTTGGACTTTAGATTCAACTCATCCCAATGCAAACAGATCTAGTAGAGCCAACACAATACTGAACAAGGACAAAGTTGAAAGGCTCGTAATATTTAAGAATTACTATAAGCTACAGCTATTAAGATAGTTTGACACTGGAAAGAAAATAATAATTGAACAGATTAGAAAGCACCAAAATAAAACATAAAATCAGTCAACTAAATAAATACCAACTAAAGTAGTAAGGGTAATTCAATGAAGCAATGATAGGCTTTTCATTAATGGCTGGAAATACTTAGATGTCCATATGGAAAAGAATGCACATAGAAACTGAACTTACACAAAAACTAGTTCTGAATGCAGCAAAAACTACACAAGCATAAATTTCCTGATGAAAATGTGAAACTTAATGAAGAAAGTCTTCATAACCTTGGCTTTGTGAGTTTTCTGATTGTAATAGTAGCATAATTAATAAGCAAAAATTTTAAACACTGGATTAATAAAAACTGCAAATATGGATCTTCAAATGATACTAGCAAAAGTATGAGATAGTAAGTCATAGGCTGGAAGAAAAGATTTGCAAAAACACATCTAATAAAAAATTTCTATCTAAAATTTATCGAGAAACTCCTCAAACTCAGGAATAAGGAAATAAAGAGCCATTTTTTTTTTTAAAAGGGAGACAGAACGTAAAGACTGCTAACTCTGGGAAACGAACTAGGGGTGGTAGAAGGGGAGGAGGGCGGGAGGTGGGAGTGAATGCGTGACGGGCACTGGGGGTTATTCTGTATGTTAGTAAATGAACACTAATAAAAATAAATAAATAATAAATAAATAAATAAATAAATAAATAAAAAGTAAATGTTCTAAAATTATATATTAAGGAAGATATATGAGTGGAAAACAGTAATATGAAAAGATATTCAAAGTTTTTTCAATTAGGAAATTACAAATTAAAACCTCACTGATATGCTAAAACATTTGAATGGCTAAATTAGGAAAAAAAAGACAATACCAAATGCTTATGAGGATGTGGAGCAACATAAACTCTCATTTCCTGCTGGTAGGAATGCAAAATGAAACAGCCACTTTGGAAGACAGTTAGCAGCTTTACAAAGTTAAGTAAGCATAGCCTCACTATATATACGGCAATACTACTCTTAGGAAATTGGTTGAGTAATTTGAATTGCTTGAGTAATTTTGCACATACATAAACCTGACTGCAAACGTTTATGGAAGCTTTATTCATTAATGGCCAAACACTAGAAGAAACTAAGATGTCCTTCAAAGTGATGATGGAATAAACAGAGGTATACCTATACAACAGACTATTACTTGATAAAAATTTTAAAAAGAACTTTAAGGTACAAAAACACATGGGTAATTAAAATGCTTACTGCTAAGTGAAAGGATCCTGCCTGAAAAAAAAAAAACTCTATAATTCCAATAATCTGACATTCTGCAAATGTTAATACTATAGTTATGGTAAATAAATCAGTGGTTCCCAGTTCAGGAAGATGGACAGATTGAATAAGCAAAGGATGGCATATTTTCTTGGGGCAGTGAAATTTACTATCTATAACACTGGAGGGTGACTATAAGACATTAAACAATATTATTTGTATATTATTTATAAAAGATCAAGTAATTCAATAAGATTTAATAGGATAGATATGTGTTTATTTTCCAACATTTAAAATATATTTAATGTATTTTTGCAATGCCAAGATTTCCATTAAGAACAACTCATGAAAATGATCTGGGAACTGTCATTAGTTAATAATTGTTTAAAAATGCAATATTCTATCAATTTATCAACTGCACATGTTTTTACATTTTTAACTCTGTGACATTAAGTTGAGTCTTATAATGGATGGCATGTCATACTCTAATTGGCAAGATTTTTCTTTCTCAGTGGTATATGTAAAATGATACATATAAAAATTAAGGAAATGAAGCATTTTGCTTATTAGACTTTGTTTAATTTTTGTTTTCATTTTTCCAGAGTAACTAAGGAAAAATATAAAAGCAAGTAAAAATTATAGTTAGTATAACTTGAGAAGTTCTATTCTATTTTTATTATCTTTAAAAAGATTGTGCATTTTTTTTTGAGAGAGAGAGAAAGAGAGAGGGAACATGTTAGAGCATCCGCATGCAAGGTGGTGGGGGAACAGAGAGAATCTTATGCAGGCTCCAGGCCCAGCATTTATGGAGTTGATGCAGGGCTTGATCTCATGGCCCCAAGATCATGACCTGAGCAGACATCAAGAGTTGGGATGATTAACCAACTGGGCCACCCAGACACCATTAGAGATTGTATATTTTATTTAGGTGTTCCCTTAAAAATCAGTAATATTCTCAGGAAAGAAACTTTGAAATGATGCTTAGAATTAGATCAAAATACACATATTGGGTAATCTGAAAAATATTAAAATGTCATGGAAATATTTGCACATATCATGATATTGAAATGCCATTAACTGGAATGAGGAACATAATATACCATGATTGTCACTTCTACTCCTAAATGATCAAGCTCAGTTTAAGACCAAGTGTTATTTCCCCCTGAAAATGAGATAAGAAAGGCTAGATCTTGATCTCCATGGAGTAGTAGCAATGGGTAAAGAGATGTTTTTTTGAAATTGTCATTTATAGACCACCATAAGTCTACATAAGAAAAGTTTCTATTCCAGTATGTTTTGATTTTCCCTAAAAAGAAGACCACATAAAATATAGGGAATTTAGGACACAGGTAAAAAACAAAATATGATCATCCTTAAATTGATGAGAGAGAACAGTTCTATTAAGATTTTAAAGATAAGCTGTACAGATATTATAAGATATTAACTTGGAAACCTTGACTGAGGCAGTAAGATATAATAGGTAAGACATTCTTATAGACCAAGATGCAAATTTTCAAACAACATTTCTGAAAATCAATTTCATCACTCTTACAATCTTTCATTGCATGGAGAATAAGAAAATCACTCCTCATTGTATCTGCAATCAGATGTTCCCAGCCTAGAGAATACAAAGCTAATGTATTTCTTCTTCCATTTGACTTGCCTCTTGTCACTCTACTCAAGATTGAAGAGATTAGACACTGTGCTTAGGAAAGAAAGAGAGAAAGAAAGAGAGAGAAAGAGGAGGAGGGAGGGAGGGAGGGAGGAAGGACGGAAGGAAGGAAGGAAGGAAGGAAGGAAGAAGGAAGGAAGGGAAGAATGCAGTAGAAATGACTCATCTGCCTTCCATTACTCAAAGTTCTCACCTGCAGTAGACCCCATTAGGGGAAGAAAAGTCATTGTAATGTTTAAGGAAGTTGGATATTGGGAGTTTAATTATTAACTGGTAACTACCATTCAAATTATTAAATTAAGATTGTTTTGCAACTTATAGTGATATTAGAATCTTCCTACTTTCATCATATATTTTCCATAAATTTTAAAGTTAGCATCACTATTAGGGCTTTCCCTATTCTTGATTGTTTGAAATATCACTTATATACTTAGAAAACGAAATTGTAGTATACATATTTGAAATACATGTTAGGTTATTAAGTAAACCATTTTCATGATGTTTTTAACAAATGTGTACTTTGATTTATATATTCTGAGATACACGCAAGATAAAATTGGTGTCACTCTGCTTTCTCCCTAGGATTAAAAAGATTTTCCAATTCTAAATTCTCTTCAACTACCAGGACAGCCCTGTTTTTAAAATATAGTCCTGTATGTAGACCTGGATAACACATGGGCATGTTTTCCTCAAATTATAAGTATAAATTTTGTATTCCCCAATCTTTAGCATCCTACGTGTGTGGAGAGGACCATTTGCGGTTTCTTGTCCTGTATGGTCATTTATTTAAGGACTGCACATATTCTGTAAAGAAGCTACCATGATTCCATGCTTTCTAGGCACTAGAACTATTTTAAGTACTTAAAAATATTATTTATTTAATCCTCTCAACATCTGTAAGTGGAAATTATTGTAATTATACCCATTTTAAAGCTGAGGAGACCAATGCCCAGAGAGTTAGGGAACTGTCCAAGGTCACACGGTTACAAAACAGCAATCCTGGAATTTGGCCCCAGGCACTCTTGGCTGTGGTGGCCACCACAGGGCCTACTGTCCTGCACTGCCAAGGAGAACTTTCCAAAAACAAGCAGGGAGTGTGCTTTGATTATTTATAAAGCTCAGCAGCCAGTGAGTGGAACATGAGTGGGAGGTTTGTTGCCAATAAAAAAGAGAGCTGATAGGGGCAGGTCTCCAGACTGGACAAAATGAAGAGCTGAGCGAAGACAGGGGCAATGCAATTGAGACAGTGATGGAGATGGAAGAGAATGAAACAACAGAATTTAGAGAGAGGTGAGGAGGAGGAATAGGTCTACCTGTGGTTTTCTGACTTTGAAAAAAACCAAATCCCTTTGTCTCCTGTTTACTTCAAATTGGTTCCTTCCACTCTGTGGAGAGAGTATTTTGGGAAATCTGTAATTTCCCTGATATATGTCGGTGTATCAGTTTGGAATGGTTGGTAAATATAGCCCCAAATCTGAAATTTAGAAAGGAAGAAATAAGACAGATTGTATGTGTTATAAGGCCGGTACCAAAACAGGTACTTTGCTCCCAAGGGCACACATTTCTAAGCTGAGATCTATGAACTTGATCTCTGGATGGGCTCTAAAGGGTCTGAGCCACTTAAAATTGCAGGCAAAATTGTGCGTACCTTTGCGTCTCCGCGCTTCTCTGGGGAGGGTGTCCAAGCCTGTGTTAGAGTCTCAGGGGCTTTGTGACACAACAAAGCTCATAAACCACAGTCCGAGACCCTTAAGGTAAGTGCCATCCTTTTTTTTTTTTCATACTTTTTTATAACATAGTGCGGTGCTCAGGATTAGTCTGCAGACAGACCATCTCAGTTTAAAGCCTGCCTCTGCCACCTGCTTTTTTATGACTGTGAGCAAGTTTTTTTTTTATTCTCTCCCTGCCTCAGTTTCCTCATCTGAAAAACGAGGAGTCTTTTCTAGTAGTTTTGAGAGTTTAGTCAATACAGGTAACGTTAAAAGGGCAGTGCTGGCACCAAATAAACTCTGATATGCTCTAACTCTTCCTTTGACCAGCAACATTTATTTTTCTTCACATAGAACTGTATCTTGCAGTCATTCCTGCCACATGGAGAGATTACATTAATATTATATTATGTAAAATCATTCGCTCAGTAACTATTGTATGAAACTAAAATGCAACCCCCTCAGATAGGGAGGGGCAACACTCTTCATCAAGCCCTGTACACGGGTATAATACACAAGAATCATAAAGAATGAATATTTTATGGATTCCTACCTAGAAATATTCACATTCTATAGATCTGTGTTCAGGCCAAGATTCTGCATTTGTAATAAGGGGCCTCAGATATGAATGATTTAGGTAATCCAGAGAGCAGCCTGAAGAGCATTATTTTAATTGTTCTACTTTCGTCCTTTTATACCTGCAGTCCTCCTAGTTATATTAGTCAGGAGTGATGGGATCTCTAAAATCTACAGATCATACATAAATTGCCCATAAACAAACAGGGGTGGAATGGATAAACAAATGTCCTTTTGTTTCCCAGGAAAGCTGGTTACTTCGCCCCCTTAGAAAAAAAATGCCTATCGCTTTTCTACTCCCAAACTAGCTCTTGTTATTTAAAATACATCTTATTAAAATTACTTCTGTTATAATTTGGAGATCCTTAAATTTCCATCTGGCTATAGCTTCATTCCCTGTCATAGCAGTGCCTTTGCCACAAGCGTCCAAGGCATGATTATGCCAATCAGTCATGTATTAGAACATTTTCTGTTTTCCCAAGAGCATGTCTAAGAAGCGAAAATTAAAAAAAAAAAAAACACTCACACACCCCTCACAGTTTATAATCTGATTTTGCATGAGAAGTCTGCAAAACCACAATGATACGAAAATCTGTGAGCATCTTGCACCAAGACATTGATGGTATTCTGGTTTTTCGATATCATGTGGATTCTTTAAAAATTAATTTCTCATCTTCCGAGTAGCTAAATATTTTGAAACTATGTAATTTTTCCATCACAGAAAAAAGAATTTAGAAACATATTTCTTGGCATATCATTCCAATGGGAATTTCATGCAAAAGTAATATTTTAACAGCAGGCTGGAAGGAAGACTCATTGCCTTGTCAAGTGCCAGTTACAAAATTAGACACAGCCTTAAAGGGAATAAATGGGGGATTAAAATGTTTTTGAAGCTGCTCATTTGTCTAAACTTTATTAAAATTTCCATGAAAGGGTAATGATATTGATCGACATATTGTCATATATACAGAACAAAAACAAAGTGAACGGAAGAATGATAAATTATTTCGCCTTAAAAATTCACGTTACTGATGGCCAGTGCTATCTGAACTGTATTTAGATGAATTAAGCAGATGCTACCCTTCTATTTCTAACAAAAGGAATGAAATTCAAATCAAAACATAGGAAGGCAAATCTCAGAAAAGTATGTGAAGGTTTAAAGCGGCCACAAGTCTACGAGTTGAGATGTCCTTAGCAAACAATTATTCCATCTAATACATCATTGATATCATTACCATATTTATCACCAGTATGCAATGTTTATAAATTGTGTTGACCTCGTGACTAATTTAGGTTACAAATCGTGAATCACTGTATCATTTTTCGCTTCCGTTTCTTTTAATGTCTGGGTCCTTTCTGGTTTCAGAGTGATACATTCTGGGTTCTGTAGTCCTTTGGGCTAATATCTTTTATACAGGGGGGGGGGGCTGAGCCATCTATCCCTTTGATGGAATCTGCTTTGTAAATAGACTGATGTACACTTTTTGTACACAAATATGTTTGTATACAAATCATGTTTCCTACTTTGAATTTTTTTTTCCTGTGTGTGAATATATCATCATACTCCAGAGTAAACGACTGGATACACCAGGTCTACTGGAGTAGACCGTATCTGGGGATCTCACGGACAGAAGAGTGATGGGTGCCCAGGTGCCTGCTTCTTTCGGGACCCCCCAAAGAGTTGTCGGTGGGGTTTTAAGCCACACAGTGTTCTGTTTTTTTCTTAAACTTAGAGGAAACTTCTTTTTAAAATGACAACAAAGGGGATCCCCGGGTGGCTCAGCGGTTTAGCACCTGCCTTCAGCCCTGGGCCTGACCCCAGAGACCTGGGATCGAGTCCCACGTCGGGCTCCCTGCATGGAGCCTGCTTCTCCCTCTGCTGTGTCTCTGCCTCTCTTTCTCTCTCTCTGTGTCTCCCATGAATAAATGAAGAACATCTTTAAAAAATAATAAAAGGGAACAAAGAACATAAACCGTTGTGGCCGCGATAAAGGGACAGCAGGGAGGACGGGGACGCCAGGGACTTCCACGGCAGGTCTTCTACCTCCTGGAAACGAGCTCGTCCCAGACTCTGGTCACTTCGTGGTCTTCTTGGGTCCGCTCAGCGGTCTTCCCGGAGAGTGGGTGAGATCTGCTGCTTCCCCCGCCCCGGGCCCCCCAGGACCTGAGGGCTTCCATCACCCCCTTCCGTCCCTCACAGGGCTTGAAGGGGTTGGAGAAAGATCTTTTCCCATGCTGTTTGTCTCATAAAGCCCTATTTTTTTCTCTTCCAGAACCTTCCAGAGTTCGGCTTTGGCGAGTCTCCCGACCCCGTGTCCGAGCACCTGCAGGGGAGGAGGGTGCACGGGGCGGGAGGGCTCCGGGGCTGGGGCGGCGGGGCGGGCTCGGACACCGGGTGGGCTGGGGTGGGGTGTGGAACTCGCCAAAGCCGAACTGTGAAAGGTTCTGGAAGAAAAAAAAAAAAAGGGAAAAAGGACTTTATGCACACAAACAGCATGGGAAAAAAATCTTTCTCCAACCCCTTCAAGCCCTGCGAGGGACGGAAGGGGTGATGGAAGCCGTTTGGTCCTGGGGCCCCGGGCGAGCCCGAGGAAGGCGCAGATGCTCCTGGGAGCCCTCCGGCCACGTGCACCCTCGTCCCCTGCAGGTGCTCCCCTGCAGCTCCTCACACCTGCCCTTCCGCAGTCACTGTCCCTGCGTGTGGCTGCGCGGGGGCGCCAGGTCCTCCGCCCCGCTCTCCTCCCCCCCCCGCAGCAGGTGCACCCGGGAGGGGGCGCACGGGGGCCCGAGGGCAGCTGCCAACCAGGGTTCAGACGCGGAGGCGGCGCAGGTGCAGGTGCAGGTGCAGGGACCTCGGGGCTCGGCCGCTTCCTGTGGCCCCGCGCACCCCCCCCCCCCGCAGTGCGCAGGTGAAGCGCCCGCGGGGTCCACGGGCTGGGGGGGGGCTCCAGGCAGCGCCCTCGCCGCCGACCCGCAGGTGCCGGAGCGCAGCCGGGTCAGGCCCCAGGCGGGCCCTGCACCCCCCAGGAGGGCCCGGCTCAGCGGGCGGGCTCCCCGAGAGGCCGCGGTTTTGCCTGCGGGCTCCCGAGGGTCTTCCCCGCGCGCTCATCCCCTCCCGCGCCGTGCTTCCCCCCCCCCCCCCCTCTGCTCCAGGGCCCCTCGCGCCCGCAGGACGCCGGCCGTTGGGTCGTTGGGCTGGTCCCGGGCGGGGCGGGGCGGGGCGGGCTGTCGGGCCCCCGGCGCCCCGGGCCGCCGCCTCGGTCTCTCCCGCGCAGGGCGGCCCGCTGAGGGCTGCGTCCCCGAGAAGCCACAGGCCAGCCCCGGGGCAGGCCCGAGAGCGCCGGCGGGTGCTCCCAGGAGGAGCCTGGCGGGGCCTGGCGGGCTGCGGGGGGGCCGGGGGGGCTTCTCCCCTCCCCCGGCAGCACCAGGCCGAGCCCCCAGGGGGGAGCCTGGGCCGCTCTTCTGTCCTGGAGCCCGCAGCCCGGAGGCTCTGCTAGCCTCCCCCTGTTGGGGCCGGGGCACCCTGACACCTGCCAGCACCTGCCGAGGCGGGGCCCGGGGCTGCAGCAGGGCCACCCCCGCCTGACATGACCAGGCCTGGGGGGCGAGTCCAGCAGCTACATCCGTGCACATCCCTAGGAGGGGAGGGGACGGCCTCCCGCCTGACATGACCAATGCTTGGCCATTGTTATGAACCTTGGCCTTAGTCGTTTTTCAGGGCGCTTAGTGGAAGACTTCTTTTTTTTCTTTCTTTCTTTTCTTTTCTTTTCTTTTCTTTTTTTTTTTTTCTTTCTTTTCTTTTCTTTTCTTTTCTTTTTTTGAGAGACCAACTTACAGCAGGGATCAGTCTTTGATTAATTTGTTCCTTTCTCTGTTTAAAAAAGTTCTTTTTTCCATTAATATGTGAGCAGTAGTTTTAGTATATTACACCTCTTAATTATAATGCCTTTAAAATTATGATTTGCTTATCATTTAACGTGCATCATTATAAAATTAGATCATAATTTAATCTATGTATTTTTCCTGTATATGAAAGGTAGAACAGAAAGCTTAGGAGTTATTATAAATATGACTGACAATACGGTCTAATTATAAAATTATGGTGTCAACAGACTTTTACAACTTTCATCATGGAAAAGTATTCACAGAGTTTCACCCTTGCTTTGTTTCAATAGAGATAATATATTTACACAGTAAAAGAGAAAAATTAAATTGTGCAAAAATAAATTATATAGGCTCTAACAGGCTCCCTCCATAATCCCCTGTTCTCTAGAAATCACCAGATATTTTAAGGTTTTAAAAGGTTTTTAAAGAAAGACCTTAAAATATCTGGTTTTGTTTGATTTGATTATTAGTACCATCGTTCTAAAGAATGCAATTAAAACATAATATACCAATTTGAGTTTACACATCCTGTTGTCCATTCTTACAGGCAATAAACGTGGGGGTCCAGCTTCTGGAGGCAGTTAGGTCTTGAAAAAAAATACCTGAACACTCTGTACCTACAGTCTCTAATTTTTAAGCAGAATAATATTAACTTATATCTTAAAAATCTGTTGTTAGGGTTCATTAAAATGCATTCAGCATTCAAACTGGAGAGATTTACAAGTCAGTATCATGGCTATGTACATATTATAACGACATAATTAAGGTTAGCGATGGTCTCAAGTAAGAAAACATGTATCTTTTTCTTTAAACCACGTGAAGGAGCATGTTCAAGCTCTCAGGTTCAATTCATTCTCTTTCTTATACTTTATCAACTACTTAAAACTTATCATATGTTAGATTGCTTTGTAATCATACCATAACTACTGGTACAGTATTGTGATTTTCTTGGAGTTAATATCTTGTGGATATAGAAAAGTCATATGAAAATATTGCAATTTCATAACCTAATTTTTTTTTAATTTTTATTTATTTATGATAGTCACAGAGAGAGAGAGAGAGGCAGAGACACAGGCAGAGGGAGAAGCAGGCTCCATGCACCGGGAGCCTGATGTGGGATTCGATCCCGGGTCTCCAGGATCGTGCCCTGGGCCAAAGACAGGCGCTAAACCGCTGCGCCACCCAGGGATCCCTATAACCTAATTTTTTGATTGGGAACTACATTATCTTGATCAAAGAGCCATCTTTATCTTCTTACTTCTACAAGTATATACATGTAATTAGATTAATTGTGCTAAAAAGACAGTCTTCATGGGGCCTCCTTTGTCTTCCTTTCATTTGAATCTTGTTTTAATTTTCCTAGAATACTTTCTTAGGTTAGTTTGGATACTGGAGTTGGCTGAGTCAGAAATGACTCCAAATAATTGTTACTTTAAAAAAAAAAGGTAGTTTGTTTCTCCAATAAATATAAGGTAAAGCAACTCCATAACTGTCAGTCTTCTGTTTCATTGCTCCATTATCTCAACACATGGCTTCATTCTCATAGTCCAATATGTCTACTCCAGTTTCCTCTATGATATTGTGATTTATGCATGAGGAGTGAAGCGATGAGGAAGGCTGGGATGTAGAGGGAGGATTTCTTTCTGTTAGGGAAAGAACCCTGACAACTCTTATGTTTATAGTGCAATGGTCTGAACTTAGGCATAGAGCCATACTTAGCCGCAAGAGAGATTGGAAAAGTTTGCTTTAGCTGGATGACCATTGCTCAACAAAATACTCTTATATTGCGAGAGGAGGTTATTAGAGGGCAGCTCACTGTCTCTGCCACAGTTCTTGCTCTTGAAAAGATAAGAATACTTGCATATCTTTCTTTTCACACGCAAAATTCACAAAGTTCTTTCCATTCTGTCACCCATCCCAGGATTTCTAGCTAATGTGTGGTCTTCTCTTTCAGGGTCAATTATAGTACCAAGTGGTCTGACCATATATAAACTGAACTTAAAAACAAACAAACAAACAAAAAACAAAGGCAGCTTATCTGTACACACTCCCCTCCCCATGCCAAATATGCAGTGGTTTGGTTAACATAGGCAATCGCAATACAACATACAATTTGAAAAAGGGTAAACAGAAATAAAACACTGAACAACTGCTCAAGAGCTATTATCCTATTTCGCTTGGTCAGAATTATGAAGCCTTTAGGCAAAGGCAGAGAGGTAAATCCCCTGGTAAATCCATATGTCAGCCCTGTACTGCTTTCTAGGACAAATCCCTATGTCCTTCACAGTTGAAATTTGTTGTGCTAAGTGGTCCTTCCTTTTCTGTTGTCTTCTGTACCCTTTGAGATCTACAGAGCATTTGCAGCTAAAGTTTTCCTGATGCAGTTTTGGGATAGAACACTCACAGGCTTCTGCAGACATGTAGTCTCTGCAACAAAACATTTTTAGGAGCACCTGGGTGGCCCAGTTGTTTAAGCATCTGCCTTTGGCTGAGGTCATGATCTCCTGGTTCTGGGATGGAGCCCTGAGAGTCAGGCTCCCTGCCCGGTGGGGAGCCTGCTTCTCCCTCTCCCTCTGCTCCCTGGCTCTTGCTCTTTCTCTCTCTCAATCTCTATCTCAAATAAATAAAATCTTTTTACAACCTGACAATACATTTTTTAGCCAAAAAAAAAGAAGAAAAAGGAGGTTTCTAGTGTTTTTACTTTTCATCAATTTCTTCTGCAAATGAACCCA
Source organism: Canis lupus familiaris (assembly GCF_011100685.1). Classification (NCBI taxonomy): domain Eukaryota; kingdom Metazoa; phylum Chordata; class Mammalia; order Carnivora; family Canidae; genus Canis; species Canis lupus. The sequence goes on along the minus strand of NW_023331905.1, from coordinate 3,100 downwards.
GATGGAGAGCCTATCTGGACATAGAGATTAAACCTGAACACTCTCATCTGTGTATTGGTGTTTGTGGTTTGTCCTTCAGGATCTCTCAGATGATAGGAAACTGCAACCTGGCCAGTTGTTTAACATTTAACAGTTATCACTGAGTCTTATTGTACCAAGTTGTATTGTCAGTAACAAGTTTGATGGTTGTCCAATTTTTTTGTGTATTTTTCAAAATGTAGATCTTTTAGAATTATGCATTTTTCATCAGAACTTTGAAAACTCATGTCTATGTGTTTATGTCTGGGAACTCAATGTGCCTTTCAATTAAAAGATTTATCAGACAGTTGTCTAATTAGTTCCCATAGATAATTGTCAGTCTTCCTGGCCTTTGTCAATGTATCTATAATCCTATAACCAATGTTAGTAAAAATGTTACTTTTTTTTACATATTTTCTAACTTTGTTGGGATTTATAGTTTTGCTGTGATTTTAAGAGGAAAATTAAATTTAAAATGTGTTCCCAATCCACTTCCATTTAAAACAACAAAAAACATACAGAGATGTGAATAAAGACTAGAGCTTTACAAATGAGAATATTTACCAGGACTATTTCCAACTCCCAAACTATTTGGGAAGACAAAAGTATTTTAATAATACAGTTTTCTTTTTATCTATAATAAGTAAAAGTGTAAGTTATAAATTCACTTTTTTTACTTTTAATTTCTTGTTGTCATTGACGTATTTAATATGATATTATTCACCACACTGCAGATTCCAAAGTTAGATAGTGTTACATTCTGAGTATTTTGAACAATAGAACTAAGTTAAAACGATCGACTCAATATATCACAATCTCTCCCATGACTGTGACAGCATGAAAAGCAAGATGTATTTTATATGTAAATAAATGTGGTTTGGACCTATGTTTTTCATTCTCAAGTGATAGTAGAACTTTCTGATTGATGGCTTTATGTTAATAAATAGCTGCACTTTGGGAGACTGCTTGGGCTGTTGGAAACCACAAAGCAACTGAACAGTGGAGCAGTGGAGAGGAGCATTTGTGTGCATTGTGAATGAAGTTACATATTTATACTTAAAATGCTATTTGTCATACATTTTTAATCTTTTGACCTCATATGAAACTTTATTGATCAATCTTTAGAACTATTTTTTGTTTATCTCTGTATAAATTCACACATATTCATCAATCTGTCTACCTGGGCATGATTTAATTAAATGAGGATTTCACCTGACTTCTTAGCTGATTTGATAATATACCCACATTTTTTTCTTCAAAACCCCTAAAGAACAATGTACAGTAAATAAATGTATAAAAACTCAAATATTATTCTTTTTTGTGATATTTGACATAAGCCAGTAATGTGCTTCACAATAGGCCTGGACAAGTATGATGAGAGAGGTAGATTATTCCAATGCTAAAACTTCTTCCTTGTCTCTATTACTCCTTTAAACTTTGAATCTACTTGTATCCTTTCCAGTTCATAAATTATTTTTGAAGGATATGTTGTAAAAATATCCCTAATATTGGCTCCCCCTGCCCTTGAAACCATATTTTGGTGACTCGAAGAGCTAAATCTGAGTGAATTTAAGAGAAATAAGATATTTTGTGGGGAACTTGGGTGGCTCAATCAGTTAGGCATCCAACTCTTGATTTCAGCTCAGGTCTTGATCTCAGGGTTGTGAGTTCAAGCCCTATGTTTGACTCCCAGTGTGGAGCCTACTTAAAGATGATATTTTTAAAGGGGAGAAAATAACTTGTGTGGGACCTGAGAGAAATGGCATCAAGCTAGTTTGTATTATCCATTTCATTTTGTTTTGTTTCTTAGTATGTAGAAAGGAACTGTGTGTGTGTGTATATTCCTGAGAATAAAATTGCACAAAATATAGAGTAAGGAAGGAAGAATAAAAAATTGCTAGAGCATAAAACTTAAATGGACAGAGGAGATTCTGTCTAGAAAATAAACAGATTCAGTTAGTATAGTACTTTGACAATTGATTCAAGTAACAGTTGGAAAGAGAGAACATAAGGTGCAGATCCTGAGAGTGGGTATGTGTGGTAGTGGGATTCTGTAGAACATTTTTTTAATGTTGAAATTAAACCAGCAAAGGGTAAATCAGGACATCTCCTGAAATTAGGGAAAAGGGAGGAAGGAGAGCTAGAATTTTTGAGGAGAGCAAAGACAGTAAAGGAGCCATCTAGGAGAGTGGAAGATGAAGGACCTGGAGTTGTGTGATTGTTGGACAGCCTAAAAGTTCCTAAGGTTTGTGCCATCACATAAGTAAGGCTGATTAGTTGCAAGAATGCAGAAATAAATGTAGACAATTGGGTTAACTCAGAAGTGGTGCTTTTTCCAAGTGAGTTTAAATTAAAAAAAAAAGAGGGGAGAGACAAGGAATTGGTAAAAGAAACATTATATTGATTGACCATGGTATTTAAGATGGCTAAAGACAAGAGGACACCCAATAGGTAAGAGGCAGTGGAAATGCAGTAACATTTGTAGCCCCTATGGTGTAGAGAGATTCTTGGAGCCTAGATCCTTTTTTTTTTTTAAGATTTTATTTATTTATTCGTGAGATACACAGAGAAAGGCAGAGACATAGGCAGAGGAGAAGCGGACTCCTTTCAGGGATCCGGATGTGGGACTTGATCCCGGACCCTGGGATTATGCCCTGAGCCAAAGGCAGATGCTCAACTGCTGAGCCACCCAGATGTCCCTGGAGCCTAGATCTTGAAAGAAGTGACCTCAAATGCTAGTTGGCAAGGATCAGAGAAGGAAATGCCTGAAATTGAGATGAAAGATATGCAGAAATCTCTAAGGACAAGATTGTGGTGAGTTGCTTTTGTAGGGTGAAGAATAGGAACATCAAGGGAGAGGACTCAAGGTGTCAGAAGTGAAGGTGTTGGAAGGATCATCTATACACATACTGAAATCCCAAAAAGACAGGTAACCAGTAAACAGGATGACAGTGAATTGGGAACTGAAGTCATCCAAAAATAAGGATTAATAATGTAGGTATTGGGAAACTGCATCAATAATTTTCATAATTGGAAATATAAAGTAATAACAAGAATTTTATTTTATTTTTTAAGATTTTAA
>NW_023331904.1:0-31671 GCF_011100685.1 Canis lupus familiaris | reverse complement strand
CCAGATTTTTTTTTTTTTTTGAATTTCAGATCTTATGGTAGTTCTACTTTTAAATCCTTGAGGAACCTACATATGATTTTTCATACTGGACCTACCAGTTTACATTCCTTCCAACAAGGATTCTATTTTTCTCCACATTCTTGACACTTATTTTCCATTTTTTTGTTTTGTTTTAATAGTAGCTCTATTAATTGATGGGACATGGTATCTTGATGTGGGTTTTCTTTTTCTTCTTTTTTTTTTTCTTGCCTTTCCCTGATAATGAGTGATGTCGAGTACCTTTTTGTGTACTTGTATTTGTAAGTATTTTTGGGGAAAAAAATGTCAATTCAAGTCCTTTGCTCATTTTAATTAGATTATTTCTTACTAGAATATATTCAGCCTTAAAAAGAGAGGAAATTCAGGCATACACTAGAACATTCTGATAAGTGAAATAAACCAGTCACTAAAAGATACACACTGAATGATCCGCTTATGTAAGTTACTTATAATAGTGAAAATCCTAGGGATGGTGCAATGGTGGTTGCCAGGAGCTGAAGGGAAGGAAGGAATGAGAAGTTATTTCTTAATGGATATAGAGTTTCAGTTTTACAAACTAATAAGAGTTCTGGATATGGATGTGGTACTGATGGTAGCACGTTATAAATGTCCTCAATGCCACTGAACTGAACACTTAAAAGGGGTTAAGATGGTGATTATGTGTGTTTTACCTAAATAAAAAATATTGGGAAGAGAAAATGTTACATTTATGTCATGGCAGCTTTTCTTATTTTAATCAATAGTTGTTTTGTTTTGTTTTAAGTAAATGTAAGCAAGAACTGGGCTTGGAGTACACTTTGAAAGTTTGCATAGGGCAGGGTTTTATATTGTAATATATGGTTGTCAAACCAGATAAAAAGAGAGACAAGGCTGCTATTTGGTTAGGATAACGATGAAACCCTATAATTAACATACAATTTATTTCCTTTGGTTTCAAGTACTGGCCAAAAGCAAAAGAAAACAAAACAAAAAACAAAAAAGGTTAAAAAAAAAAAGAGAGAGAGAGAGAGAAAGAAAAAAAACCTTGCCAAAATCATGCTTAGCATCCTTAGTTCATTTCTTATTGAACTAAATATATAATATAGACAAACGTCTATATATTGATGAATATGGGAATATTCACAATTAATGAGCAACCTTTCTTAATTATACTCAGACTAAAAATTAATTAGCCCTTGGTCACTGGAAGACTTTCGTTTAATTAAAATCAACTAATGGCCTGAGCAGCTATGCTACAGTACACTGTGAGTCTGAATCATAATTAGTTTGATATTGAAAATAAGTAGCGAGTAGTAATACATTAGCAATGTTGATTAGGCGAGGTTTATCAGTAATAGCTGAGTCTTGCTGTAAAGGCCTCTAGATAAATATGTTCAATATATTCCACGGGATATTGTTAAAGAATGTTTTTTGATGGTGAGATTTTTTTTCCCTTTCCGTTGTTTTTAATAATAGTGCCTCCAAAACCCGCAAATGAGTACACCAAGAAGAAAATTGTGTCAGGGGAACTCTAAAGTGCCTGCAAGACCTATTATTAATTCAGATGTCTCATGGAGATATCACATTGCTGCTTTTTTCATAAGGGATTGAAAATAATGTTCAAAACATATTGATGTATTGCTGTAACTCAGAACACTTTTGAATATATCAGTGCACAATTATATGCAATTACCTCACTCTTTTTCTGATGGCCAATGTCGGTATAACCTAAGCATTTGTGAGGTGCCCAGGTGGCTCTGTTGGTGAAGCGTCCAACTCTTGATTTCGGCTCAGGTCATGATCTCAAGGTCTTGAGATTGAGCCCCACATTGGGCTCTGTGCTGGCAGGAAAGCCTGCATTAGATTGGCTCATGCCCCTCTCCCTCTGCCCCTCCACCCCTGGGCCCGTTCCCTCTCTGCCTCTCTAAAAATCTTTTTAAAAAGTCATATTTATTTTCATAATTTAAAAAACTATAATTGTCTTTCATATTTGACTGTTACTACATGTCACATATTGTGCTCCCAGTAAAATCTGAAATGTACCTCAAATTCATTTCAAATATCATCTTTCTCCCCACCACACCAATTTGCCATGTTTATTTATTTAAATTTTGTTGCTGTGGCTTTTAAATAAAGGAAAATATGGAAAATATGTTTTCCTAATTTTCCTATTTTGGTGACTGTGCATATTTCTGGAAAAAAAATTAGATATTTTAGATCTTACGTCCCACAGAAAAGTGTTCCCTAATATTCTATGGAGTCCTTTTGAAAAGAACCCATTCTGGTTGGATGCATTTACTATAGGGTTTGTCTCAACTCACATCTATAACAGAGGTTGTTGTAATTCTGAGACCTAAGTCAACATTGTACAAAATAAAAAATCGAAACTTTCATTTCAGGAATTTTTTATTGAAGTAATTATATAATTCTAAATTTTAATGTTTCCCAGTTGTCTAGATCAGCAGTACTCAAATGGGTCGTCAGACATCAGAGCCATTGGTAATAGGAGGGAGAGAGACAGAGAGGTCCAGAAAGGCCTTGTTCCAAACCTCTTGTAGAATTCCAAGATTCAGCATTTCCAAAAATTTAGTCATGTGCTGCAGGTCAGGATAGCTACAGAAACATACTGACTCAGGACTCTAGCAAAATCGTAACTAATGTTCTAGTTTGATCTTGTAGAATTTATTCTCAGCCATGCAGTTTTTGTTACTAGATCTATGCTGGCCAGATTTGTTTTGTTTTACTGGGCTTGGAGTACACTTTGAAAGTTTGCATAGGGCAGGGTTTTATATTGTAATATATGGTTGTTTGTGCAGCATTAATCATCATAATTTTTACACATCTTATAAAAATATATAAACCTCCTTTGAAAATGCAATCAGTAAAACAGCCCCATTCTAAAGTTGCGTCCAGTAAATTCCATGCAGTAATTTGAATATAGTTTGAAACATAAGTAAATTCATATTAAGCACTAAGGAGTTGCCTTTACACTATTAAATAAATTGTTTTTAAAGTCTCAAAAAATTGCAATCTTATAATCTCTAATATATTTTATCTTTTTCATGTAATAAAATTTGGCATCTAAATTACTGTGAAATGTGTTTTGCATACTATGTTTATTTTACGAAAATTACCAGAAACTATTTTTATTTTTAATTTTTAATTTTTTTTATTTAAGATTTCTTAATTTTAAGTAAATCTCTATATTCCACATGGGGCTCAAACTTAGAACCCCAAGATCAAGAGTTGTACACTCCACCGAGTGAGGCAGCCAGGTGCCCCAGGAAATTATTTTTAAGTATAGTTAAATTATTTATCTTTAATTTTGTGTTTAAATTCCTAGACCAAATCAATTGTATTGATTTAACATAAACCCCTGGAATGAGAGAACTCACAAATGACATCCTCCAAGTAAAAGTTTATTATATATGTTATTTCTTAATTTTTCAATGAGCAGAGACCCTTAGGAAATGTTTTTAAACTCTTTTTAAAATGTAAAATCACACAAAATTAAAGAGGATAAGTTTCTCCAATATTCTGATAAAAACTTGGAAATCCCAAGCTTACAGAAAGAGAGCATCATGGTTATAACTAGGACAATAAACTAATTTTTAATCATTTTATCATTATCAATTATTTTCTTGATAATGGTCAGGGTGTTGAAGCAAGGCAGCAATTCTGGGACATGGGTCCAACATTGAGATGGGTTTTAAAATTAATCTGGGGAGCCCATATTCACAGTTGTCAAAATTTAACCAGAAGGGCCAACAAATACAGAAACATTACGTGAAAAAATTATTCCCAGTCATAGTTAATACCAACACTAGTTCTACAACATGCAAATGTTTTATATAATTATAATAGAATGTATTATCTATTTTTACACCTTGTATTTGTAGAAAATTACATAATTCCTATGAAAGCCTCTGTACATTATGTCAGTTGGTCCTCAAACAGACCAGTGCATTGAACCAAGCGCATCCAATATCGGTATTCTACAGAGTTTCTGCCAAAAACTGAGGCAAACGAGCTCAATCTTGGTTATTGTAAAATCCCATCCCTCCAGGCCTTCTGGTCAGCAGAAGAATCGAGGTCTTCAGTTCAGTGCTTTTGTATATTTGGATCTGAAAAGCCAACAATAGAAGTGATTAGATATAAAATTAGTTTATACATATACAAATAGATATTTCTCAGGAAAACATGTCTGTAAACAGATAACATCGTACAGAAATTAAAAAGGAGCTAAGATTTATTTCCGAAGCACAGCAAATGAAATTGTGGTTGACACACACCATTCCGTAAAGCTCGGCTTCTAAAATAACAGCTCCCCATTAAGAGCCAAAGACACATGAATCAAGACAAATAGCAGTGACGAGCCATTTTATTTGCCAATTTTTCTTGATCAAGTCAATTCATCTTTTACTCTTCAGTTTGTCTATATATGAAATGGGAAAAAAATGTCATCAGGCTTTTGTGTTACATTCTAAATCATATAGCTAAGTTCCAACCATGGTGTTTTCGATTTATGAAGTCCAGAGATTATTTGTCACTGCCACCTTTGGGCAGTGCGGCTGCTGGAACCACAGAGAAAGTTTTAACCGATGGCAGAGAGCGTCTGTTTTCACAACAACAATGAAAAGGAACGCCTAAGTGGTAGATACACTATTCTAGATTATTCTCAGGCAGCATACACTATTGTATTTTAAAATACCGCATAAGCACCAGCCCAAACAAATTGCAAACACACTGAAAACATGTTTTTAAGTCCACTGCACATATTTCTGTGCCTTGTATCTGTGTGTTGGACACTGCACTCTGTGCTGAGTTATCGTCCCACCCAGGAGGAGCACAAAGTCTGGTTGTGGAAGCAGACAAGTGTCCAGCTAATATTCACCCAGTGCTGACTCAGGGCAAGCTCCAAGCTGGTAGGCAGAGACGGAGGGGGAGACTCTGTGGTACACTTATAACTAAAGATATTCAGGAGGCAGGATGTCTAGGTCTAGTGTCTAAATCCTAGAAAGGGAGATTTAGTGTATTATTTGGTGTGTGACACCAGCACAGTGTCTAGTACTCAGAATTAACCCATGCAGTTGCATCATTTGAAAGATAGCGGGGTTGGGGGTGGGGTGGGGAGGCATCTAAAACAAGGGCCAAGTGACTTTTCAACTAGGTATTACATGAGGTGAGCTTCTTCACTAGCAAAGTGTGATATTTGTTTTTTTTTTGTTTGTTTTTTTTAAGATTTTATTTATTTATTCATGAGAGACAGAGAGAGAGAGAGAGAGAGAAAGGGGCAGAGACACAGGCAGAGGGAGAAGCAGGCTCCATGCAGGGAGCCGGACGGTGGAACTCAATTCTGGGTCTCCAGGATCACGCCCTGGGGTAAAGGCAGGAGCTAAGCCACTGAGCCACCCAGGGATCCCCAAAGTGTGATATTTGTAAATGCCCGCTATGCTTCAATCAAAAGTTTTCCTTCTTCGTGACTCCTGTTACAAATTTAGGTTCTTTGGAATTGTTTTAATTTTGCATGATAATAAATAAATGAAGATGAAGGGAATTGACGTTTACTCCATGAGAGCCTGCCATAATTGGTCAGCACTGTGGCTAATTTTTTAACATTTGGAGCATATAAAGTTGATTATCAAAAAAACAAATTATGTTTCGAATCTTTTAAAAATGTGGATAACATTATAAAACAGTAAAGCATTATGGCTTCTGGTTTTATTTTTATTAGTGTCACAGCACCGAGAATAATAGTTCTTTCTGATATAATTGCAGAAACATTTTATGAAAATTGATCTACAATATTTACAGGCCTATTCAATGATATATTAGTAAAAATTTCGCAAATGAAAATGTCTTCAAAAAACCTGTACATTTAATAACGGTTAATGAAAGAAACTATTCAAAGGCTGAAAACTCTTTGATCAAAACCAAATTTTTATGTCTATGAAAAACAGATAAAATGTTTTCTACATTACAATGTATAAATACGAACTTAGAATGAGATTTATTTTCTTTTTTTTTTTTTTTTGGAATGAGATTTAAATAAAAATAACTTAAACCAATACATGGAGAGCATCGATCAGTTGTGCGTTCCACAAAATGTGCTTAGCTGCTACGTCTTATTTGAAGGGTTTGACCTGAGCATTGTGACCTAATTCCAATCTATTTGAAGGAATTTTGAGTATGTGGATATGTAAGACACAGTTGACCCTGGAACAGCATGGGGTTAGAGGTGTCAACTCCCTGCACCGTCAAAAATCCATGAATAATCTTTGACATTCCCAAAACTGAACCGCTAAAAACCTACTGTGGACCGAAAGCCTTCCCAATAACCTAAACAGGTGATTAATACTTTGTATGTTATCTCTACTATACACTGTATTCTAACAATAAAGTAAGCCAGAGAAAATAAAATATCATTAAGAAAATCATGAGAGAAAATACATTTACGTTACTGTATTGTGTAGAAACTATGTGGGTACAAGTAACCCACGCAGTTCAAATCCGTGTTGTGCAAGGATCAACTGTATTTTTTTCTGGGATAAATTCTTTTGAGCTTTAACTTCTACCTTCAGTTGAGGGATAGTTGCCATATAAACCGCACTACTTTCAGTTGTACAACATAGTGATTTGGAAATTACATACATCATGAAATGCTCTCGGTGATAAACGTGGTCGCCATCTGTCATTATAGAAAGTTATTGCGATCTTATTGACCAAATTTCCAAGCTGTACTTTTCATCCCCATGACTTATTTCATAACTGGAAGTTTGTACCTCTTAATCCCCTTCGCCTGTATTACCTAATCCCTCATTCCGCTCCCCTCTGCTAACTGCCAGTTTGTTCTCTGTATTTGTATCTATTCTTTGTTTCGTTTCATTCTTTTTTGTCTTTTAGATTCCACACATAAGTACAATCATTGTATTTTTCTTTCTCTTGCTTATTTAATTTAGCATAATACCCTCTAGATGTGTTCATACTGTCACCGATGGCCAGGAGTTTATTCTTTCTTTACAGGTGAGTAATGTTCCATTGTGTATACACACACGTCCGTGCATCTATGGATGGACACTTAGGTTGCCTCCGTAACGTGGCTATTGTAAATACTGCAATAAGCACAAGGGTGCATAATATCCTTTCCAATTAATGCTTTTGTTTTTGTTTTGTAAATACATAGGGCATGAAATTGCTGGCTTGCATGGCATTTCTATTTTTAATTTTCAGAGGAGACATCATACTGTTTTCTATAGTGGTGGCACCAGTTTACCTTCCCACTAACAGAGCATGGAGGTGACCTTTGCCCCGTATCCTTGCCAACACTTATTTTTTGGTTTTTCATGTTAGCTGTTCTGATGGGTGTGAGGTAGTATCACTTTGTGGTTTCCATCCATTCTCATCTCCCTGTTGATTAGTGATATTGAACATTTTTCATGTATCTGTTGGCCATCTGGATATCATCTTTGGAAAACTGCTTAGGTTTTCTGCCTATTTTTAAATCACAGTATTTGTTTTTTATTGTTGGGTGCTAGGAGATCTTTTTATATTTGGAGTATTAAACCCCTATCACATATACTATCTACAAATATCTTGTTCCATTTAGCAGGTTGCTTTTTTGATGATGGCTTTTGCCACCATGAAAAAGCCTTGTAGTTTAATGTATCCTCAATTATTTATTTCTGATTTTATTTCCCTTGCCCAGGAAGACATATCCAGAATAATACTGCTGAGAGTGATGTCCAAGAAATAGCTGCCCATAATTTCTTTTAGAATGTAACAGTTTCAGGTCTTAGATTTGGGCCTTTAATTCATTTTGAGTTTCTTTTTCTATACAGTATATGGAAGTAGTCTAGTTTCGCTCTTTTGCACGTAAGCTGTCCAGTTTTGCCAAAACAAGTTATAGACGAGACTTTTTTTTTTTCCTCACTTGCCCTCTTGTGGGAGATTAATTGACCATATAAGCTTGGGTCTATTTCTTGGCTCTCTATTCTTTTCTATTGATCTTTGTGTCTGTTCTTGTGTCTATTTCAATTACTCTGGCTTTGTAGTGTAGTTTAAAATCTGGATTGTGATTCCTCCAGCTTTTTTCTTCTTTCTCAAGATTGTCTATTTGGGATATTTTGTGGTTCCATACAATTTAAGGATATTTTAAAAATTCTAGTCCTGGGGAAATTGCTACTGATATTTTATAAAGAGAATGCATTGAATTTATAGAGTACTTTGGTAGTGAGGACATTTAAACAACATTCTTTCATTTCATGAGCATGGTATATCTTCTTTTCCACTTTCCTTGGCATGGACTATGTTTTCCGATCATTTCACTTTTAGTGCATCTTTTTTTTTTTTTTGTAAAGATTTTATTTATTTATTCACGAGGGACACAGAGAGAGAGAGAGAGAGGCAGAGACACAGGCAGAGGGAGAAGCAGGCTCCATGCAGGGAGCCTGACTTGGGACTTGATCCCAGGATCCCAGGATCACACCCTGAGCCAAAGGCAGACACTCAACCACTGAGCCACCCAGGCGTCCCTTTAGTGTATCTTTAATCTGAAGTATGTATCTTGAAGGTGGCATATGGGTCTTTTTTTTTTTTCTTTTAATCCATTGAGTCGTCCTAGGTTTGTTTCCTTCTTTTCTTTCTTCTTTTTTTTTTTTCCCCTTGAAGGGATTTCCTTTAACATATTTTTAAGTCCAGTTTAGTGGTGATGAGCTCTTTTAATTTTTGTTTGGGAAACTCTTTAATAAAGTATTTTTGATTATAGTTTTTTGGGGATTTTGTTTTTGTTTTTCCTCCTAGCACTTTGCAGGCCAGAAAGGCGTAACATGATATATTCTAAGTTTCTGATGAAAAAAAAAAAAAAAAAAAAAGGCTCATAGTCTTATGGAGTTTCCTTGGTATATAATGGTTGCTGGCCCTCAGCCCAGCTATCAGCAATAACTAGCCATGACTGCAGTGGGTGCGCTGGTGGGCAGGCCTTGCCTTTGGTAAGGATGGCTGAGACACCTGCCTGTAGGTACTGTGGATATACCTATGAGGGGGGCTATCTTCTGTTGCAGCTGAGTGGAAAGCCCAGCTGTAGCTACCACAGGCATGCTAATGGAGTAGTTTCCCTACCTCCTGGGGCAGGATTCCCTCTGGAGCAGTGCTAATCCCAGCTGGGGCCTCTTGCTTGATATGGCTGGTTAGTAGGCACACTGGGGTGACATCCGTCCAGATGCAGGTAGCTCACTGGGTGTCACAGCACAGGAGCTAATTTGGAGGTGTACCCACGAGGACAGGTGAATTGGGTAGGGCAGGTCTGTAGGGACATAAGTGGGCAGGACAAGTGAGGCTAGCAAAGTTGATGGCAAGTGTCAAAATGACTCCTTCAAGTGACCTGCCAGCTATGCTGCAGTAGGACAAGAAAAATGGCACCCACCAAAACTTCCATTCCTGGAAAAAGTTCATGAAGTTCTCTGACACACGTCCTAAAATTAGTCAATAAATCTGCATGTTCACTACAGGTCCTTTTATGCTGCTGCTTCTGTGTTGGCCTCAAGTCAAGTTATAGAGTCTCCTGGACCTTTAAGAATGGAGACATGGTGTTCTGTAGCCCTACAGCTCTCCCAAAGTTAAGTCCCACTGATTTTCAAAGTCTCTGGAGTTAAGCCCCACCAATTTTCACAACTGGATGCGACGGGGTCTCGTATTCTCATCTCAGGTCCCCAGGGCCACGGGTGCCCCATGTATGTTGATCCCTTTGCCCGTCCATGCCTGTGATATACCTCCTGCCTGTGGGTTGCCTCACTTTTTCTTTTTCTTTCTGACCACATCTCCACCCTTCCTACTTTTAAAATGTGGCCACCTCTTTCTCTTTCGTGGAGGAAGGTCCATTCTGTCATTCCTCAGGTTGTGTTTGGAGTGGTTTCCTTGGTGCGTCCATGGAAGGTGAGCTCAGAATCCTCCTCCCATTTCCTCCCAACTGCTCTCCCATTGGCCTATCAGCTTCATTCTCTATAATAACTTCGTTGAAAAAATGTGAATTTTCTATCTCCCTTTTGATAATTGCTCCCATGTCAATAAAAGGTTCATTTGGTTAAATCTAGAAACAAATCAATGGTGCATCCATCAGCTTACAGAGCAGAAAGCGAAAGACATTTTCTCATACATTTATTACACCTGATGCAATACCTTCATACCCCACCGCTCATATTGCTGTTGAAGGCCAACACTGTGCCATCATCTTGACGTCTTGTAGGGCAACACCCAGGCTGCTGTTTGTTATTTGTATTGGATTGAAATTAAGAATTGGTTTTGAAATGCCATTTCTGAGTAGAGATGTTGATTCTATCTCTTTCCAGTTACAGGATGTCGTGGAGTTTGCCTAGACACTCTGCTTGTTTTTTCATCTGTAGCAAGGAAAACGGCATAACCTTCCTCGCTGTGTTTGGTGAGGATTAAACGATTGAATCTAATGAATTTAGGACAGTGATTAGATGGTGACTGCCATGCAAGTATTGATGATTCTTGTAGTTTCCTGACCGCTTACAGATCTGAAATATGAAATCATCTCTCAGGTGCAGATTTTCGTATAGTACACATCAGACTAAAATCAGAGTAAATGGCATACTAATTTGTAAAGGACGATCTTGTTTAGCAGCCAGGTAAATATTTACCAAATCAATGCTGATCTACCATTTCTGTCAAATGGATGTGAATAAGTCATTTCACCATTTTAATCTCATGCTGATAGTTTTACTAATGTTTTCATTATGTGATTTTAAGTATAAATGTATCATATACTTTTTCACAATTTTCAATAATACAAAAGCAAATCTACCATTCCCACTCATAAAGTGTGAAGATTGGTGATATTTGGTATTACTCAAAATATTTTGTTGAATGTATATCCAGATACATACATGAGTTCACTTAATAAAGGCCATAAGTAGGGGCAGTTTGGTGGTACAGTCAATTAAGCATTTGACTCCTGGTGCTTAGTTGTGATCTCGGGGTCATGAGTTCAAGCCCCACATTGTGGTCTGTGCTCAGTGTGGAGTCTGCTTTAGATTCTCTCTCTCTCTCTCTCTCAAATAAATATTTTTTTTAAAAAAAGGGACCATCATTGTATTTAAATTTATACTTAAATTATTTAATATAATCATTCATAAGTCTAAAATTAAAATAGACATGCTGTCACATATACCGTTTTTATTTTTTTATTTATTTTATTTTTATTTTTATTTATTTATTTATTTATTTTTACATATACCATTTTTAGATGGCCGGTTGGGTTGTCACTTTGATGCTTAGCTTTGTCAACATCTGCTCAATGAACATTTTGTAAGTTGAAAGAAATCGTATTATTTATATTTAAAATTTCTTTTAAAACTTTTTAACAAGCTTTTGATATTTTCACTTATATGGGCTTCTTCAGCTTTGTCAAACTATGATCAACATAACATTGCATAAGTTTAACATGTATAATGTGTTAATTTGGTACACTTAATATATCGCAGAATGATTACCGCCATTGTCCTAGCTAACATTGGCATCATGTCCCATAAATACAACTTATGTACACGTGTGGTGAGAACATTTAAGATTTTCTCTTTTAGTAACTTCCAAGGATATAATACAGTGCTATTAACTGTAATCACCATGCTACACATTGGATCTCCAGACATTATTCATCTTACAGATAGACGTTTGTGATCTTCGACCAACATCTCTGCTTTTCCTCCACCTGCTTGTCCCTAGTAACCATCGTTCGACTTCTGTTTCTAGAGGTTTGGCTTATATTGTTCCACAGAGAAGTTATATCGTACAATCTTTCTCTGTCAGACATATTTCACTTAGGATGAGTCCTCACGGTCCTTTCATGCTTTTACAAATGGAAGCATGTCCTTTCTCATAGCTGAACCGAATTCCATTATGTGCACATGCATGTAAGTATACATGCACACACATCGTCCTCATCCATTCACCTGTTGACAGACACTTCTATTATTTTCACATCTTGGTTGTTGTGATAATGCTGCATTGAATATAAGACTGCAGATAGTGGACAGCCCAGGTGGCTCAGTGGTTTAGCACCTGCCTTCAGCCCAGCATGTGATCCTGGAGACCTGGGATCGAGTCCCACGTCAGGCTCCCTGCATGGAGCCTGCTTCTCCCTCTGCCTGTGTCTCTGCCTCTCTCTCTCTCTCTCTCTCTCTGTGTCTCTCATGAATAAATAAATAAAATCTTAAAAAAAAGACTGCAGATATTTATTGCAGATCATGTTATATCCTTTCGGATATACATCAAAAAGTGGGATTGCTGAAATATACGGTAGTTCTAGTTCTAAATTTTTGAAGAACCTCTATACTGTTTTCAGTAGTGTCTGAACTCATTTCATTTACATTGCTACAAAATAGTACACAACAGTTTTTTTTCCTACATCATCACCAACACTTAAATCTTTCATGGCAACCATTCTACAGGTGTGAAGTGATACTTCATTGTGGTTTTCATTTGCATTTCTCTGATGATCAGTGATGTTGAGCATCTTTTTATGTGCCTGTTGGCCATTTCTATGTTGTCCTTGAAAACATTTCTCTTCAGGTACTTGGCCAATTTTTAAATCAAATTGGTTGTTTTCTTTGCTCTGAGTTGCAGGAGTACATTGCATATTTTACATATTAAACTTTAATCGGATATATGATTTGCAAATATTTTCTCCCATTTCATGAGTTGCCTTTTCATATTATTGATGGTTTCCTTGGCTATGAGGAGGCTTTTAAATTTGATATGGTCCCACTGGTTACTTTTTCTTGTGTTGCCTTGTTTTTTTGTGCCCGATCCAAAATATCATTTCCACAACCTATGTTAAAAAGCATACCTCCTTTTTTTTTTCTAATACTTTTATGATTTTAGGTCTTACATTCAAGTCTTTAATCTGCAGTTTATTTATTTTTCTTTTTTTTAATTTTTGTGTATGGTGTAAGATAGGACTCCAGTCATTCTTTTGAATGTGACGATTTAGTTTATGCAATACCATTCATTGAAGAAACTATTGTTTTACATTGTATATTATTGGCTCCTTTGCTATAAAGTATTGACCATATATGTATGCGTTTATTTCTGAAATCTCTGTTCTATTCCATTGATCTGTGTTATACTTATGCCAATATTATAGAGTTACATTTATTGTAACTTTGTAATATAGTTTCAAATCAGGGAGTGTGACACCTCCAGCTTTGTTCCTCTTTCCCAATTACTCTGAGTATTTGAGTTTTTTGTGGTTCCACATAAATTTTAGGTTATTTCTTCTATTCTCCTATAATAATATTCTTCAATACCATTGGAATTTTGAAAGGGATTACATTGAATCTGTAGATGACTTTGGGTAGTACTTACATCACAATATTCTTTAAATCCATGAATATGAGGTATATTTCAATGTATTTGTGTTCCATTTATCTTGTCAATTAAATATAGTTTTCAGTGTACAGATCTTTTTACTTCCTTGGTTAAATTCGTTCATAAGCATTTTATTCTTTTGATACTATTATAAATTGAAATTAAAAACATATCTTTCTGATAGCTTTCTGATAGTTATTAGTATATAGAAATGGCTGATTTTATATAATTTATATCCTGTACTTTACTAAAGTTAACATTTTTTATAGAGTCTTTAGGAGTTTCTCTATATAATATTATCTGCAAATATGGACATTTTACTTTTTCCTTTTTGATTTAGATGTCATTTATTTATGCATGCATGCCTAATTACTCTGGGTAGGACTTCCAGTATGATGTTGAATAAAAATGTCAAGAGTGGGCATTCCTTTATTGTTACCGATCTTGAGTTTGTTGTTAGCTATAGGCTTGTTGTACATAGCTTTTATTATACTTAGCATTATTCCCTTTACACTCAGTTTGTTGAGACTTTTTGTCATGAAATGATGTTCAATTTTGTCAAATGCTTTTTCTGCATCTATTGAGATGATCACATGATTTTTATCCTCATTTTGTTAATATGTATCACAGTGCTTTAATGGCAAATATTGAACCATTCTTGCATCCCTGAAATAAATCCCATTTGGTCATGGTATATGATTATTTTATCATGTTGAAATCAATTTGCTAATATTTTGTAGGGATTTTTCCATCTGTGTGGATCAAGGTTATTATTAGCCTGTAATTTTATTTTCTTATGGTGTCCTTGTCTGGTTTTGGTGTCAGGATAACGCTGGCCTCATAAATTGAATTTGGAAGTATTTTCTCCTTTTCTGTTTTTGAATAGAGTTTGCAAAAGATTGGTAATTAAATATTTGATAAAATTCACCAGTGAGACAACCTGGTCCTGGACTTTTGCTTGAGAGGTTTTTGATTACCAATAATCAGTATGTTCAGATTTTTTAATTCTTCATGTGTCAGTCTTGGTAATCTGTGTGTTTCTAGGTATTTCTCTATTTCTTCTAGATTATTCAATTATTTATTGTATAATTATTCAGTGTGCTCCATTTTGATACTCTCTACTTGTGTGGTATCAGTTATGTTTCATCTTTCATGTATAATTTTACTTCTTTGAGAGGGAGAGAGAATCTCAAGCAGACTAGTCCTGGGCATGGAGCCACACAAGGGCTCAATTCCAGCATCTTAAGATCAGAAATGAACTGATACCAAGAATTGGATGCTTAACCAACTTCACCACTGACACAACCTCCACAATGAAATTTTCTGCTTCATTATAAGGCCCTTATGTAAATCTAAAATTTAAAGAGATTTTTTTTTTTCTTTACTCTGGTGCTCCATGCAATTAATAAAGGTGAAGGTTAACTATTCCTAAGTCATAAACTTAGGGGAAACAAAACAAACAAATGTTCAGTAGTTCCTATTTCTTGAAAGGTATTCCTTAGGAACAGTGCAAAAAAGCTATGATTTTATTTTTTGGTATCCATGTTTATTCACTTCCTTCTTTATGAGAAACCAGTCTAATACAATTTGAAATACCATTCAGTGTTCATATTCATTTCGGATAGACCAGTATCAATCTCTGATATTTGTGTGGTAGCTAAAGCAAGTGTATTTTAATATCAGCTAAGAGAAATTAGCATCACGTTTAATAACTTTTTGATTTAGATAAGGTTTTGTTAAGGATACATATTTCTTATCTCAATAAAATGTAGTCCAGACGTACCATAATTTATCAATATTTGTCTTGTACATGACCTTCAAAAATGCTACTTATTTGAAGAAAATCTAGTCATTAAATATGGCTTTGTATAAACATTGAACATTGAATATTATTTGTTTTGATTACATTTTTTTGATATGTACTTTTGAAAAAGCAGTACTTTAACACAATATGCTATGATCTATGATAATTGTCATAAGCATATTTTAAAACATTCCTTTTTTAAAAAAAGTCAGTGCTCACTTTAACAATATACTGATTGTTTCTGGAAAGGATTTCTTCCCATTGATGAGATCATTTCATTTTCACATAGTGTTGGGTGGATCTTTAGCAATTAAAAGTAATCTATGATTAAATAAATAAAAATACTGAAGAATCTTGAAAGTATAATATATATAGTTTGTATATGTACACCACATTCTAAATACATATCAAGTCTTTATTTATCATTTAAAGAAAGCTGAGAGAAAATATTCTCTTTCCTGAATTGCTGAGACTAATCAGGGAGATAAAGCTAAGTTTCATAGTCTCAAAGAATAGAGAGTAAAGTTGACCTGTTTCTTTATGTGGGCCTAAGGTGTCATTCAAACATAATATCAACCACATTATAGAAAAATGTGGCAAATATCATTTTCAAAATGATAGTGAAGTAATAGACGTCAAATTTTGTGAGAGCAGTCATTGTTCAAGGCTTTGTAACCCCAGCGCTTAGATTAGTGTCTGGCCCAGTGTCTAGAATGTGTCTGACAGACCAAAGATACTTGTTAAGTGAAATAATAATGAATTACCTAATAAGTTAAGAAACTGGGTGTATATCTTATACAAATTGATTTTAGTTCAATAAAATAAAAATCTGTTTAAATTATAGAATAGAATTTTTAAAGTAGTCATTCCTTATAGATAATTTTAATTTTTATTTTTTTCTTATAGATAATTTTAAAAAGTATTCAGAAGAAGAATATTTGGGATCTTCCCAATGGTTGAAATAAATTCATATTTTTTCCCTTCTGAGTTTTTGAGATTTTATGTGGACTAGGTGGTCATGATAGAAATTTATAAAGGATAGTCATAAGTTATAATTTAATTTACTAGTTGAACGAATAGTTTTATTGCTTTTATTGCCTACTGGAACCGTGCTAAACATTGGGAATAATGTAATTAACAAGACAGGTTGTGTCTTTCTCCTTAAAATGTTGAAATTTTAATTCAATGACTGTTATTTACTTATGCGTGACATCTTAAGTTTTCACAAAGAAACAAGGAAGTCAACGATATCTACTACTTTATTGTAGTAGCTAATATGAAAATCAACTACTCTGTTTATTTTCCTAATTTGTCTTAGTGATTCTGGGTAGAGGATATTCTTAGTTTTCTTCAAAAGAGAAATAAAGACTACTTGATATATGTGCTTAAAATCTGATACCACATTTCTTTAAAGTGATCTGAGACCAACAAACAAACTAACCCCCTGCCCCACAAAACAATAAAACAAACCAAAAACCTAAACAAAACAACCAAAAAAGTGAAAACTTTTATCAAAGGCAAATAAGATTTATTTCTTAAAATGCATCCCATTAATTCCAGCATATTAAAGCACATATTTATAAACTTAGAACATACATACAGACACCTTTTGGACTCTACATTTAGCAATAAACTGAAGCCTTCAGTGTGTAAGCCCTACTTAATATTGGCAAAGAGCCAGTTCCTTTCTTCCACCGACAGCAGTGGCTATTTCTTATAGTGATCTTAGAAGCCGGTGCTTACGCATTCCTGTCATTAGTATAAAGGACCTTCTATTTCAGGTCAGGTGACAAAAATGAAAGTCTAAATGTCGACTCTAATACCACCAGATTCTTTCAAAAAAGAACCTGTATGTTAACTCAGTAGGGGATGATTCCACAAAGTTCTCTAAGTTCACTTTATTCATTTCGTTCAGTCTTGGGGCTATATTTCTGAAACACCAACAGCTAAAATAAAGCTAGCTTTCCTGAAAGCCAATTGTTGGGTTAGTTTATTTGCTTATTTTATAAATGCACACCTAGCCTTACTCTGAGCCAGGGTGCAGAAAACAAATAGTTGGAGAAAGTAAGATATGCCATATGCTTTCTTGCTGTTTCCAGGCATCTTTGCAGAATTTATCTCACTTGCCTGTTAACAAAAATCATCCTTTCTAGACAGGATCTCTATTTGGCTTATAATTATATAGATGGATTCTCTCTCTCTCTCTCTCTCTCTCATACACATGTAAAACCCAACTGAAAGACTAGGTGTCTTTGGAATCCAGATTTGAGAATTTAGAACTTAAGTTGTATGGTTGCCAAACTTGAACATGAGTATGTTTCACAAGTGAAGAATATCTTATGCTTGAGTTTTTGTGCCAATAGCCTTGAACATAGATCAAAAGGAATTTTATATTTCCCATTGATAATAAATGACATGTATGTCTAAAATCATGATTTCCTCATATTTTTTATAATAGTTGGCTATGTAAAATTAAACCACAATTTTGTTAAAGGGAACAGTAAAACAGATTTTCCTATGCTGATTCATAGAAGTATAAACGAAGGAGTTGAATTTCAGGGTCTTTTAAAACCAAGATATTATTATATATGTCCATTGTTCAGGCTGTGATACATGCAAACTCTTCATAGAGAGCCCTTCTTTCCCTATGTTCTGACCTCAGGACACAGCCCTAGATGGTCAAATTTGTATCACCTGACTTTGTTCCAATTGGCCACTGGTGATAGGATTCAGCTAAGTACTTGACTCAAAGCATTTAATTAATGCAATAATTGATAAAAAAAAAAAAAGGAAAACCTGAAAATGAGTATGTTTTTTTTTTTTCCTAAGAGTCCGAATAATTGAGAAATTCAGAGACAATCTGGTTATGACAATCTGGTTATTATAGTAAATGTGATACCAAGAGAATGTACAAGGGCAGAGGTAGGTCATTAAAGACAATAAGCAAGCCAAACTATGAATATAGCTAAGTCAGGGGGGACTGAAATTGTGATGCAGCAAGATCTGTATGGGAAGGGAGAGCTGTAAAGTAGAAGAGAAAGATCATCAATCTGTAGTGTAAAGAGGTCTTAAGCATTTAAATAGACACACTCCAAATGCAGAAGTTTCTGATAAAGAAATGAATTTTCCTTGGGCCCAAACAATCCTCAGGTTCCTGGCTATACTATTGATCATTATACTTTGAACACACAAAAAGTAGTTATAAGACAGAAAAAGAAGAACTTACCATGCAGTAAATGGCAAAAAAGTATCATTCTGTGTTGAGGACTCAAATCCTTTATTTAATTTAATCCTTGTGACAAATCTATCCATTCTTCCATGCAGCTCATATTTAGAGCACTTTTATGTGATAGCCATTTCTTAAGCATCTATCATGTCTTGATATTTGGGAATAAAACATCCTGCCCTTAGGAAGCAGATATTTAGAGGAGAATGGCATTAAATAAACAATAATATATTAAGCACATGGATTACATAGTATATTTCTTAGATTCAATTCTCTGGGGATTAGCCTTTACTGCAAAAAATAAAATATTTATGTGTTCTCTTGGTATCAACACCTATGAGAGGAAAGAACAAGGATTGGGGAAAAATAAATAAATAAATAAATAAATAAATAAATAAATAAATAAAAGAGTTGAATTGCACCACAGTCTTAGCAAATAGTTTTCCAGGAGCTTTAAAGATGGAATGCCTCTTGAACATTATTCCACCTTTAAGGAAGTGTTCAAGCTTGTATTTCCTCCCCTTGTTCGTGACCAATCATAGAACGTGGGCTGCCTTCAGGGAGGAAGAATGAATCGTAGCAAGGATATTCTCTCTGGAGGTGGTTCAATATTCACAAATCATTAGTGTGTGATACATCACATCAATAAGAGAAAGGATAAAAACCACATGATCATTTCAATAGACTCAGAAAAAGCATTTGACAAATACAATATCAATTTCTGGTAAAAGCCCTCAACAAAGTAGGTTTATAAGGAACATACTTCAACATAATAAAAGTCATATATAAAAAAGCCCAGTGCAAACTTTATACTCAAAGGGGAAAAACTTTAGCTTTCCCCCTAAAGTCAGGAATAAGACAAGGGTCTCAATTATAACTACTTTTTTCAACATAGTACTGGAAGTCGTAGCCATAGCAATTACACAACAAAAAGACATCCATATTTGTAAAGAAGTAAAAGTCACTCTCTGCAGATGACACAATATTTTATATAGAAAACCTGAAAGACTGCACCAAACAACTGCTTAAACTGATAAATGAGTTCAGTAAAGTTGCAAGATAGAAAAATCAATATACAGAAATCTGTTGCATTTCTATACACCAATAATAAAGCAGCAAAAAGAGAAATTAAAGAGTCAGTCCCATTTACATCTGCACCAAAAACCGTAAGATACCTGGGAGAAACCTAACCAAAAAAGCTGAAAGACCTGTGGTCTAAAATCTATAAAATACTGATGAAAGGAATTGAAGATGACACAGAGAAATGGAATAACATTCCAGGTTCATGACTTAGAAGGACAAATATTCTGAAAATACCTATACCACCCAAAGCAATCCATACATTTAATGCAATCTTTATCAAAATACCAACAGCATTTTTTTTTTACAGAACTAGAGTAATCTTTAAATTCATATGGAATCACAAAGGCCCTGAATAGCCAAAGCAAACTTGGAAAGGAAAAGCAAAGGTGGAAGGATCACAATTCCAGACTGCAAGTTATATTACAAAGCTGTAGTAATCAAAACAGTATGGCACTGGCACAAAATAGACATGTAGATCAATAGGACAGAATAGAAAAACCAGAAATGAACCAACAATTATATAGTCAATTAATCTTAGGCAAAACTGTAAAGAATATCCAGTGGGAAAAAGACCATATCTTCAACAAATGGTTTTGGGAAAACTAGACCACTCTCTTATGCCATACACAAAAAATAGATTCAAAATGGATCGAAGACCTAGATTTGAGAGCTGAAACCATAAAAGTCCTAGAAGAGAATACAATCAGTTACCTCTTTGCTATCAGCCTTAGCAATTTCTTTCTAGACATGTCTCCGGAGGCAAGGAAAATAAAGGGAAAATAAACTATTGAGACTACATCAAAATAAGAAGTTCTGCACAGCAAAGGAAACTGTCAACAAAACTAGAAGCCATGCTACTGAAAGGGAGAAGATATTTGCAAATGACATATCCAATAAGGGGCTAGTATCCAAAATATATAAAGAGCATATACAAGTCAATACTCAAAAAAAAAAAAAATCCAATTAAAAAATGAGCAGAAGAGATGAACAGACATTTCTCTAAAGAAGACACAAATACCAACAGACATATGAACAAGAGGCCCATAATCAGCTTTAGGGAAATGCAAATAAAAACTACAATGAGATATCACCTCACACCTATCACAATGGCTAAAATCAACTACATAAGAAAAAGGAGTGTTATGGAGGACGTGGAGAAAAAGAAACCTTAAAAAAAAAAAAAAAGAAACCTTCTTGCACTCTTGGTAGGATTGCAAACTGGTACAGTCACTGTAAAAAGCAATATCGAGGTTCCTCAAAAAATTAAAAATAGAGCTACCACATGATCCTGGAATCACACTACTGGATATTTACCCCAAAAGTACAAAAATGCTAATTCAAGGAGACGCATGTACCCCTATGTTTATAGCAGCATTACTTATAATAGTCAAGATATGGAAACAGTGTGCAAGCGTCCATTGATGGATGAATGGATAAAGGAGATGAAATCTAGATATCAATCTGTATGTATTGATGAATGTATCTATCATCTATCTATCTATCATCTATCTATCTATTTAAATATGGTTATAAAAAAGTATGAAGGGTGCCTGGGTGGCTCCATCAGTTAAGCATCTGACTCTTGGTTAGGTCAGGTCATGATCTCATGGATCATGTGAATGAGCCCCCTGGTGGACTCCATGTTCAGTGGGGAGTCTGCCAGAAGATTCTCTCCCTCTGTCCCTCCCCCACTTATACTTTCTAAAAGGAATAAATAAATCTTAAAAAAAAATGGAAT
This sequence comes from Canis lupus familiaris, assembly GCF_011100685.1. Lineage (NCBI taxonomy): Eukaryota > Metazoa > Chordata > Mammalia > Carnivora > Canidae > Canis > Canis lupus. The sequence continues at coordinate 10,416 of NW_023331904.1, read as the reverse complement.
CTTGTCATTTGTCATGACATGGATAGAGTTAGAGAGTATAATGCTAAGGAAATTAAGTCAGAGAAAGACAATACCGTATCATTTCACTCATGTGGAATTTAAGAAAGAAAACAAATGAAGAAAGGAGAGAGAGAGGGAGGGAAAGGGAGAGGAAGAGAGAGGGAGAGGGAGAGGGAGAGGGGGAGGGGGGAGAAGGGGAGAGGGGGAGAGGGGGAGAGGGGGAGAGGGGGAGAGGGAGGGAGAGAAGTAGAGCCTTAATTATAAAAAACAAATGGATGATTACCAGATGGGAGTAGGGTAGGGCAATGGGTTAAACAGGTGATGAGGATGGAGAGGGTACTTGCTGTGATGAGCACCAGGTGATGGATGGAATCTTTAAAACACTATGGTAAATGCCTAAAACTAATAAAACACTATATATATATATATAAATTCAATTGTAGCAATAACATCATTTACTCCCTGATGCACAGGTCATGTCTCATCTTGTCCTACAGTCTTGAGATACCATTTTTCTAGAGTGCCAGGTGAATTTTTGAATTCAGGCAAGTCCGTCTTCTTTTTTTTTTTTAATCCCTGAAGAAGTGAGTCACTGCCACAAACGCAAGTGCATTTAGCTTCCCTTTCAATCTTTCTTAGAAGTAAGCATAGTATTTTGAAGAAACTTTTTCTTCATAGCTTAATCCATCTTGACCTGTGGAATTAGCATTTATGAGTACACTAGATAGAAACCTTTCCATGGGGGGGGGGGGGGGGAAACTTTCCATTGTTGATGGCTTATCTAACTGAAAATCCAGGGATTAGAGAGGAATCAGACCATGGTGTATGAGCCCAAATAATGATATCCAGAATCGCTCACCAGGCCATTAACTTGGGCTTTCCCTTGTACTGGAGTGACGTTTCTCACCTTACGTATTCTCTACCAGAAACATCAACCTTACCCAGAAATTCTACTCTTGTGATAAATAAATTATCTCCAAATTGGCTGATTACTCCTAAATCTATTTCTCCAGTCCTAATTACTTTTTAGTTCCAGATACTCTTGAATATACCCCCATCTGTACAATTTATCATCTCGTCATTCCTTATCTCCCCATACCTGGTCTCTAAATACCCTATTTGGGTGATTTGTAAAACCACACAACCAGTTGTTTGAGTGACAAACTTGTTCATTTTAATCACAAAGACCTTTAGATTATCTCTAGTAGGAAAACACTAAACTATTTAAAAGAAATAAAATAAACCTTTAAATACACAGGGTGCCTGGATTGCTCAGTTGGTTTAGTGTCTGCCCTTGGTTCATGGCTCTGGGATCTAGCCCCATATCTGGCTTCATGCTCAGCAGGGAGTATGCTTCTCCCTCAACTTCTGCCTGCCGCTCCCGCTCCTTGTGCTCTCTTTCTCTCTCTGTCAAATAAATAAATAAAATCTAATAAATAAATAAATAACTTCAGAATTGCGATTCTTATTTTTCCTTAAAATATAAGAAAAATAAGGGGTGCCTGGGTGGCTCAGGTGGTTAAATGTCTGCCTATCAGCAAAGAGTCCATGTCTCCTTCTCCCCCTGCCCCTCCACCCCACTCATGCCCCCTCTCTTTCTCAGATGAATAAACAAAATCTTAAAAAAACAAAGAATATAATTTTTAATATAGTTAAACCCTAACTTAGGAAATCTATAATCATCTAGAAAAATTACAGTGGTGGAAATTTGACAGAAGAAAAATCACAGAAACTCACTCTACTATCATCACAATTACATTGAAGAATATCTGTGTAAGAGTAGGCTATTTAACATTATTGTCGAAAAACTAGTAAAAATGTACTTTAGATTTGTAGATTTCAGCATTCCACACAAGCTTTCTCTTTAAAAGAGTAAACTATGCCTTTAGCATAAACCACAAAGTGGGGAAAATAATTTTATTCCCTTTTCATATGAGAAAAAGATGTTTATTTTCCTGTAATGAATTATCACACTTGCTACAATTAATAATAGAACACATGTAATAGATTTTGATCATATCTTTTTTTTTTCTAGATAGTAAGCAAGTGTGGTAAAGTCAAAGTGCATTTTTATTACAAAACTCTGTTGCCTTTTTTGACTCAAGCTCCTTTAGTAAAATATAGATCACTATAAATTGCAATAGTTATCTCTAGAGAACGAAAGCTTTGCCCGTGATATTTCAACCAAAGAAAGAAAAACAAGGCATGGTTTCCAAAGAACTAAATGCCTATGTCCTGACAATCATAGGTTAAAACTAAGACTGCCTTGGTTAGAATCTGTAATTATTTTGTGTTATTTTGGTTTTAGTAAGGGACTGTCATTATTCTGCTTAACTGGCATTTCACCCATACTCTACTTGAACTGACTATGGCTAACAATTAACCTTCTTATTGACCTTAAAAAAAAATCTTTCAGAAAAGATTCTGAAGCATCTTGCAGTATCTTCTAATATCTGTGCAAAATAATAATCTGTCAGAATGAAGCAATATTTTGGATTATATTTAGCTTATGAAAGTATATGCATGTGTGTTTAATGATTCATGTAGAAACATTAAAAGTACCCATTTACATTTCAAAAATAAAATGGGAATTAAAACATTTGTAAAACACTGAGTTCTTATCCCTTCCTAACACATGATTATAGTTATCTGTTCAGAAATGCAGGGAATGTATACAATTAGGAGAAACTACCAATAATACTGTGCCTTTTTGTTGTATGTCCATGTTTTTCAAGTTACTAGGACCATATGCATTACAGCGGTTTGGCTTTAACATGACAAGACTGAAGAATGTGGTGGAACAGAATAACTATTTAGCATTATAAAAAAAATAAGTTAAAGACAAAAAGCAATAGAAATTCTTATAAGGGGAACAATCCCAAGCCCCAATTTGTCGAGAGGCAAACTTCCAATATTTTCTGTATCTTAGGGGTGGGTTACCTTCAAGTTCATAAATAAGAGGTTATATGCCACTATTTTTTCATTAATCTACTTTATTCATTATTTATTCACTTCTTGTCTTGACAGATGAAGACTTGGCTCATACTCCAACCCACTTTTCCTCCTTTTCACAATTTTAGTTATTGTTGCTATTTTTTTCTTAGTTATATTTTCCATTTAATTTATGTAGTTAAATTTTTATTATTTTTAGTCTTTTAACCGTATCTCTACTCTCGAAGTCTTATGAGTAAAGCATGTCTGTACTTTTGACTTTCTGTCAAGTTCTGTTCAATTCCCTGCTTTTAGTAGGCTGGCAAACTATAGCTTTCCTATTACAATATAAAGGTTAATAACATTTCCATTCTTTCCTAAAGTAAGTTTCATGCATGTTTATTTTATGTTATCAATATTTTTGCCTTGTAAAATTGCCACTTAAACATTACTGCATATATTTACTATCAGCTTACAGTACATCTACAATGAAATAAGAAATATTGTATTCAGAGATGCTTTGAGTACTTCACACTTTATTAGCAAATAAACTATTAGAGTTATATTCTCTTTAAACCAATATGACTAGCTTGCATTGAAAAATGCAGACATTGCAGGCGATATTTTTATTTTGAAATCAATTCTGCTTTGAAATTTTATCCTATGATATCCATATTGTATTTCAAAGGAGCTGGTGAAAAAGAAAACTATATACAACTGTTAAAAAAAAAAAAAAGTTTCCAGAGGACTTTCACACTTGCTACAATTGATAATTGTAGTAGAAGTTGCTAAGTATCAAGATAATACATCTGAAGATTTATTTAACTTCTATAGATTAGATCAACACCGAAGACTAGGAAGGTGTGATTCTGGATATCCCTTATCAACTAATCACCTATTAGTAACCAGGGAAATCTTTGTAGGAAAAAAAAAAAGCCAACTGAAGTTCAGATTCTTGCTTAGTCATTTAATTACTGCTGGAATTTCTGGCCAAGTTTCTTGAACTCTGAGAACCCAATTGCACATAAGAAAAATGGTTGTACCAATACCTATGCTTTGAGCTTATAGTGAAATCTCAATGTAATGGAACTTGTAAATGATCTCAATAAAGGGTGGGCACATGGTAGCAACTCAACATTTGTGCTGACTACTATTATTACTTAAAGATGGTAGTGTCTATAATCCTACCAATCATTTTTTTGAAAACCTATGCATTTTATGAGACTGCATTCCTCAGACTGGCTTTATGACACACTCAATTATGTGCAAGCACTTTGAGTGGATCAGGAAAAGTATTAACTCATCTGACTGGTTTCTCCTTTGGCAACGGATATACTTAAAATATAGCAAAATTCATGCCACTAAAAATAATATAGATTTGTACCCTAGTGTGCAATTTGATCACATCCAGTAATTTCAGAAATCGTTTTAAGAAAAGAGATCCAAGTTTTAATAAAAACTCAAGTGAGAATTGTTCAATGATGAGAAAACATTAAAAGTACATGGAAATTTTGTTCAATGATAAAAACTAAACTATGGTGTGAGCTCTGACTGCTCGGGGTGTTGAAAAATGTTTCATATAGTTCGAAATCACTTAATACTAAAAGAGACCCTGGAACAAAATTCTAATTAACATTTTAGTTTATTAGGTAACTAATGCACTAAGCTATAGCTGATGATTTTTAAAACTTAAAAAAAAAATAATACAGCACTGCAGTTTTTTTAAGAGTATCAAAGAGTTAATAGAATACCTAGGAAAGAATTGAAATCCAATTAAAACTATATGTGGAAACAAGACTTTTCACATCTGTAAGGTTGACAGTAAATATTTATTTTCTGAGTGATACTTGCTAATACTCTACCTCCTAATTGCCTTTTTTTCTGTTGAGGAGCAAACTCAAAATCAGTTTGAAGAGATTGTGCTTTTCAAACTTTAACAGTAGACTATCTGAAAGCAAACATTTGCTCACTTGAGTGCTACGGTTCTCTTTCAAATACTTTGAATTTAGGTTAATAAGACTACAAACCTTTGTTTCTGAATATGTGTTCCAGTTAGCTGTGCAATTTAAAAGTATATTCCTCACACTTCTTTTAAGGATTCCCTAACTGTCACTCAATATAGTGATTTCTGTGCTTGTACTTAATAATGAAAATAGTGTTAGGGTGCTTTAAAATTAAAATAATAATTACACGTGTATTAATCCATTGGCTATTTATTCTTTCCTATGTAAAATACGTATTTCCGGTGAATCATTTTCCTTTAAGAATTTGTGGATGTTCATCAGATCATTTTTGCCACAAAAAGAACATGCATCCTATATCTGATCCTTCTGCCATTTGTTTATTCTATTGGTTGAGCACAATCATTTCTAATTCTAAACCTTCCTACTTTGGACCCTCTTGCTTTTTAATGTTACCTGCCCAGTATATTATTCTTGTTAACATATAAAGATATCAAACATATAGACATTTTGTGACTTTTCCCTAGTTTCCATATCCTGCCTTATGTACTCTATTTTCCTCCTACTCTTCCTTATAGTAAAATTCCTTCTGAAAATTGCTCCTCATTGTTAACTGTGTTTATCATTTTCTATTCCTTTTTGAACAAATACCAACAGGGTCTCTTTCTAAGACATCTGTCGAAACTGCTCCAGAAAACCACTGAAATCCAACAGTCCATTCTTCATCATTATCTCCCTGAACCTATTCATGACATTTGGCAGGTGTGTGATTCCTCATCTTTTCCTGACCTTTTGTTTGGACCCTGGGACATTCTTCCTCCCAGCTCACTGCTAATTCCCTAACTCCCTTGTATATCTTCTCTGAAAGCTAGACTTATAAATGTTTCGTTTCTAAACACATGGTGAAATTTATCTCTGACTCAAACACCGCGCCCACTTACATTGTAGGGTCATGCACCAATCATCTTAGATATCTGCGTTGAGAGGTCAAAATGAATACATCTAAAACTTCTTTTTTGTAGCCATGCTTGATCCCTTTCTCCCTAAGTGTTCCCCATCTCAGTAGATGCAATATGTTTATAACAATATAGATTTAGAAGAATGATGTTAAAATACATGTATAGCAGCAGGTGGAGGTAATTCTGATAGAGAAAACTCCATTCTTCCAGTTACTAAAGCCAGAAAACAAGGTGTCATCATGAACTCTTATGTTTCTTTTAACCACCACATTAATCTACCAACAGATTCCATGGGCTCTATCTTCAAAATATTTTCAGACTGTTACTGCTGCTTACTATTGGACAGCTATCCACTTGAGCTCAAGTTACTATAGTTTCTACCATGGATTCTTGAAACAGCATCCTAGGCTTTTGACCTTATCTACTCTCTACTAAATGGTCTATAATTCACACAAGACCTAGGGTGATCTTTTTGAAATTTAATTAAATTTAATGAAAACCGCATCCTTTACCTCTTAAAGATCATCAAAAGCCTTCACATACCAAATTGTACACATAACAAATCCAGTCTTCTTAAAAGGCCCACCCTAGCCCACAGTCTTCCTGCAGTCATATACTCATACTGCTCAGCGTATCTTCCTTTAGCCATTCTGGCCTCCTTGATTTTCCACGAAGATATTAAGGATGTCTCTTCCCCAGGGCCTCACATTCTTGTTCACTCTGGCTTAATTGTTCTTTCCCATATGACTGACTTCTCTTTGTACGGGTCTCTGTTCAATATCTTCTTAGGTGAGATTATCTTGACGGTGATTTTAAAAGCATCATCCTTGGGATCCCTGGGTGGTGCAGCGGTTTGGCGCCTGCCTTTGGCCCATGGTGCGATCCTGGAGACCCGGGATCAAATCCCACGTCAGGCTCCTGGTGCATGGAGCCTGCTTCTCCCTCTGCCTGTGTCTCTGCCTCTCTTTCTCTCTCTGTGACTATCATAAATAAATAAGTAAATAAATTTTAAAAATAAATAAATAAATAAAAGCATCATCCTTGAGTAGCACTACTTCCTTATTCTTTATTTTGTCATGATATCGATGGTAGGTTTCCTCAAAGCATATGCAAAATATCTATCTATAGGTAAAAGTACAGATATAAATACAGATCTGTCTATATTTATATATACACATGTTAATACATAAAATATATATAAATTTAATATATAAATTTAACATATAAACTACATATTTACATAAATATGCGCATATATAGATATACATTTATGCTCCTGTACATATATACATACATATACATATAGATCTATAGAGATATGCATAGATGTGTACCTATGTGTGTATATATATTTTTTGTATATCTTCCCACAGAATATTGTGATATTAGACTATTTCACTAATTTAAAAATTAATTGTTAATTTTTGTTAATTAATTGTTAATTAAAATAGTTATTTTTAATGGTAATGATTCCTTCTAGAGATAAATTAGAAAAAGGGAAAATTGAACTGCATACAGCATATAGGTCACATGGACTGATTGGCAATTGCCAATACTACAAAGTATTTTTAGTTTTGAGGAAGATTCTTGGACTATGCATGACATTATTTTTAAACATATCTCTAGGCCTTATTAGACAGGAAGCAATTTAATGTTCTGTCTAAAGATATGATTGTACTAATAGGAGCTACTGATATTATTAGAACAGATAAATTAAGAAGTGTCTAATACAAAATGAATGAATCTTATAGATGAGTATAAGTACAGTGAAGTCTAGATCTTAAATAAATCTGCAGTTATAAATGTTTTGTGTTTCCTATTTTTTACATATTTTTCAAATATGATGTGACTCTGTCTTGGGCAAAGGGACTATCTTTTGACCTATAGTACAATCCTATAATAATCACTGTTGTACACTTAAATTTAGAATTTATAAAGTTATAGGGAAAATTGGTCATCTGCCCTGGGAAATCCCTGCTGTTGTTGCATTCCTCATGTTCACTCTTTCTGGTGAAAATGGAATGTGACACGTGGGCAGACACTGATGTGGCACGACGAGCACAGGAAAGTCCAACAACCGAGAACAATGGCTCATCTACATCTGGGGATGGTGCCTTGAACTATCAGACTAGGGCGAGCAGGATGAGAAATAAAGAGAAGAGGTGAAAGTAAGTAGACCTGGAAGGTAGCAAGATAAGATGGAGTGTGGGATCGTGATGACACTTGAACTCGAGCTCTATGATTGGAATGCTGTTCTGAATCTTACTAAGTGGTTTACCTTTCCTAAAACAGTTTGCTTTTCTGTTAATTGGTATTGTAATATTTCCCATTACTAAGTGACCGCTATGTATCCTGGGTAAAGGATCTAAAACATGAATGATGTAAAGAACATCATTGGTATTGGCTGGTGCAGAGAAAGGAATTTAAGGAGGATTCGGTGAATTTAAGTTGAATTTAAGTTCTCATTGTCACCATTATTTGGCAGCTTACTCAAAACCTTTTTATTTCCTTCATCCATTCAGGAGTATTTTTTTTTTTTTTTTTTGTCCATGTTAAAGAATGTCAGGGTACTAGAACTGACTTGCTTCAAGTAAGTTCCAAAATTACCAGTTACTACTTAGGCTTTATGAAACTACTGCATTCACATTCGTATCAGCATTTTCAGACCAATCACCTTGATCATTGAACAAAGGTATACATGTGGCATTAAGAGCCCACTCCATGACCTACATGCTTCTTCCATTCTAGGGAAAGGGGGTTAGCCTTAAGTCAAAGGTAATTTCTTAGCATTTGAAACAATTCTTCCCAAGATGCCTGTTTTTTTCATCACTAGCCAAACCACCTGTATTATGGTTACATCCTGCTTGAAATAACCAAAAATACTCAGTGTTTTAAGCAGAATCTTTCCTACAAGTAAAAATAGTATAGAATTCATTAGTCCAAAGCTGGTGTGAACGCGAAAGGTTCCCATTCCCAGCACGCAGCTGTTAACCTGGCCGTAGGAATTTAGAAGTTCTAGGCTGACAACTATTGACTGTATTCCAGCCATCTCTTCCCACAGGCTGAAGAGAAAGGTTTAAGAAGAGATACCACACACTCTCATTAGCCACTGCTGCATATTACATACTCTATTTAAACTTAAAATGGTTTCCAGGAATGTTCACACGTCTACCCCCAGCTTTTAGAGAATATAGGAGGGCTCCTGGGTGGCTCAGTGGTTGAGCATCTGCCTTTGGCTCAGGTCGGGATCCCGGGATCCTGGGATCAAGTCCCACATCGGGCTCCCTATAGGGAGCCTGCTTCTCCCTCTGCCTGTGTCTCTGCCTCTCTCTCTGTGTCTCTCATGAATAAATATTTTTTTTTTTTAAAGAGAGAGTATGGGAAATATAATCTATATTCTTAGGAGCCATATATTCAGCAAAAAAAAAAAAAAAAAAAGACAATGACTCAGTGGCTATGGGGAGACAACAGGCAGTCTGGCAATCTCAACCACATATCCTAATTTTCTATAAGAAAATAAGGGCAAATTAATTTTCCTTAACCTTATAGGAAATGCCAGGTTTTGATGAGTTCAGCGAATTTCCTGACATTTCAAGTAAAAAAAATAATAATCCTAATTATAGTCTCTGCAAAATTAAGGAGACAAAGACCTTCGGTAGTGTTGAGTTACAGGGATAGAGACATATTGCCAATCTGAGGTTTTTTCCTGATTCGATTGCAAGTTTTCAAGGCAGAGACAGCATAGCATCTTCACCATAATAGAACTCCAGGAAGACTTCATGTAGAGAAGGGTTAACGAGTGAATATCATGCTTAAATGCTTCGTTTCTTTTTGGTTAACTTAATCTTAATTCTGTTTTTGCATAATTAGCATATGAGATTTAAATATATGGGTGAACACTGCATAATTAGGCCAGTCGCACTCAGAATGTATAGGAGGTGAAAGAGGTGTGCCGAACTATTTAGGTCTATTATAAATATTCACAGGGCATGTCTTCACAAAAAACCTTCTCCTACTAACCTTATTTTATTATTTCTCATTATTTCTAGTTATTTCAAACAATCTTTTTAAATTTCAAAAAATTCCTAAGGGCATGAATCATATCTTGACCACCTTTGTGGTCAACGTCACCGTCACACCAGGTTTATTGACATTATCTAAATAGGCACTTACTAGCACCCTGCTTTTCAACAGAGTGTGAGACAGAATTTTGGGTTAAAAATCATCTCCCTTAATGCACAATGGTGATTTTAGGCAGTCAAAACATACTCATTAATATTTCTTAACTAGTATTAGGTATAGGGAATGAGAGTCTGTATTTGACTCCCTCCACTAGCTAACGATATTTCTTTAAATCTAGTGTGATACGGGAAGATATACTTTTGTGTGTGGGGAATACACATAGAATAACTTCAGGGAACCTCCAGAAATATAAATTTAGAGAGTTGAATAAGTGGCATAGATATCAAAGCTAGGCCTTATTAATTTTCTCTTTTGTCAAATCGGATCAGAGGAAGGAAAATCCACTGTTTTTCTATTTTATGTATTTATTTAAAACATTACTT